>NW_015624543.1:514240-524528 GCF_001515625.1 Sinocyclocheilus rhinocerous | reverse complement strand
AGTTTGTACAGTAAAAAATCATTATGTCTATGGAGTGTCATAATGGAGTGTAGTAATACTCCAAATGATTGTCCCCATGAGCATAACAGCTTTATAAATGATAAATTATACTAAATGTGTTTCTGAAAATATCATGACCGGACATGTCCGGGGTCCCAATAGTCCTTATCGTTTGACCTGTTAAAATATATATTTTTTTCCCGATCCTGGTAAAATGTACAACGTTTTTATATTTTTAGTGATGACTAAAACTAGTGTAAATGTTTTCCTTTGTTTTATATCATGTGCGAACACATCATTTATTTATTTATTTTCATTTAAAAAAAAGAGAATAAGACTCGGGACGATTGAATGCGCACGCGTGCGCGAGAGAGAGAGAGAGAGAGCAAAATTGTCCTGCCTCGGAATGCAACTGGACACTCGGACCCCAGATGAGGCAAACCCCCCGGATGTGGGAACGGACCATTAAAATCTTCAAAAACATTCCTTAGGTCTTCATTTATCACCTGCCATCCTCTGAAAACGGTCAAACATCTGAACAAACATCATATGTCATCCCCGGAGGTCATAAGTTGACGTCGGAATTTCACATATGCCGGTTTTCACATCTGGATAGGTCACCGGGGTCAACACAACGTGGGTGGTCGCAACGTGGGTGGTCACTACGTGGGGGAGGGGGAAAAGTCACAAAGGTCAAAGCCATCAATCAAGTTGACATAAGGTGACGGGTATAGCTACTAACCAAGTTTCTAAATCACATCCATATGTTTTGAAATACAAGTTAAATCAGATTTTATAACGTTTTTCATTCTGAGTGCCCAGATTAGAAGATTTTTGTTGGTAACCACATATTACCAGGCATAAATGATTGAATTCAGCCACTTCTGTAAACATTATTGCTATATATGGGTCAGCAGTGACTGAATTAAATCATTTATAAAGCAATAATGTCGACAGCAGTGGCTGAATTCAATCATTTACGCTCATCTGTGGCATTTACTATGCACTGAACGAGCGAACAAGTGAACAAGTGAGAGTGTAAATACACTAATCCTCTGATGCTCATGTTGCCGATGCGCCTCGTGAGTTCAGCACTGTGGGGAGATGACGACAGACACTGTTGCTGACGCTTCATACATCACTATGGCAACCGCTGTAGATACTGTACACTGGATATCGACAACGCTGCTTGAACAAACAAATCTTATTTCATCACTTACAAAATGACAGTCGGTAATAAAGTTTTGAAAAACAAATTGGATTTACGTGCAGTGTGAACAAAGCCAAGGAGAGAGGTGGAGAAATCAACACGTTATCAGTCTCACTCACGTCACATTTCTCAGAGGCGTCTTATCATTAAAGATGGCAGAACAATAGCTCATTTTGAGAGCTTGACACATCAGAATCGGGAACAAATTTCAATAGATTTCCTCAGGCTGTAATAGCTGTTAGTGTCATGCTACATGTGTGCTCATTTTGTTAGCGTACTCAGCAGCATTGCTCTTCTATAATATGGCGTAACGAGATAAAAAGCAAAATTTCTGTAGTTTCAATTGCACCTACAGCTTTACCACAGAGTGAAATGAGGTAATCCAATCTGATTTCATTAGAAAATGTAATTATTGTATAAGTTAGTAAGAATTTCGACAATAAATAATAAACATGAAAGTCCACCACTAAACCTAACCCTCAGTGGGACGTTAGCAGATTGTATGAAGATATTGTACAATGCATACAAATTCACCACAAATTTGCCAAAATGTAAAATGGTTACGAATCGCAATGAGTGTGTGTCAAATAATCTGTCCTTTTTCTCATAAAATGCTGTAATAATGCTGTGAAGTCCAGTTAACTAATCAAATTAATTCACCAACTCACTGTAATGAGTCTTAAGCGAAATATTTAGGTAAATTCGGGTGTTCATCACTATGGTTTTGACTTAAATACATTGTTTTGTAGTTGTATTTATTGTAAAATTAATTTCAATTTAATGTTGATTTAGATGTTTTCATGCCAGATAAACGTTTTAATTGCAGAATTAAACTGTGTCATCTGATATTTATTTTTATGAGCAATACAGAGTAGGTGATGTCTCATTCTGTAGTGACTGATTAACTGAATCAAAAAGAGTCCTTTGTTTTTGTTCCTGAATGAATCAAAGTTTTTTTTTTTACAAATTGGTTGAGTGACTGGCTTTCTTCACTTGCTCTCTAATAAAAAGCCACTGCTTTCGTTCCTGAATAAATCAATGCTTTGAATGAATCAGTTCAGTGAATTATTCACTGCCTTAATCATAATACTTCAATCGTTTAGTTTCTGAATGAATCAATGTTTTTTAACAAATGGTTGCATGAAAGTTTCACTGACTCACTCATAAGGAGTCACTGGGTTAGTTAAGGTGACCATATGTGCCATTTTTCTAAGACACGTCCTGGCTAGGATTTCTATATTGCCTAAAATATCCAGGTTTGTTTGTTTATGCTGCTCAGGCCGATCTGTGTATGACATCGAAGTACCGTGAGAGCTATAGAGAGCAGACGATGCTTATGCTTTTGAATTGCTCTCATGGTACTTTGATGTCATACTGTACAGTACACCAATTGGTCTGCGCAGCACTGCTTGAAGTCTAATATGCGTATTTGCATTGCTTTGACCGTTCTCTGTAGATCCCACCTTTTCACGTGCCATGATTGGTTGATTATGTACAATGCCTGCATATTATTGGTCAAACTACTATCATTACCTTCAGCAAGTGTGAAAACAGGAAAACAAAGCCAAAACCTATATTTTAGGCAATATAGAAATCCTGGCCAGGATGTGTTCAGGAAAAATGGCACGTATGGTCACCCTATAGGTTAGTTTCTAAATGAATCAATGTTTCTGAATTAATTAGTTGTGTGAATGATTCACTTACTCACTCATAAAGAGTCACTGGTTTTGTTCCTGAATGAATCAATGTTTATGAACAAATCAGTTGACTAAATTATCAATGACTCACTCATAAATACAATCACTTGTCACCACCTACCAGCATAGTGATGTAACCTGCGGAAAGAGTCACTGTAAAATCCCCACCACTAAAGCACAAACTGACAGTCAGTCTGATTCTAGTAGCTTCAATATAGTTAGCTATGGGTGACTATACACATCCTGTCCAGGATTTCTCTATTGCCTAAAATATGAACATTTTGGCTTTGTTTTACTGTTTTCATACTTGCTGAAGGTAATGATCGAAAAATAGTTTGTCCAATAACATGCAGGCATTGTACATAATCGACCAGTTGTGGCACGTGAGAAGGTGGGATCTACAGAGAATGCTCAAAGCGATGCAAATAAGCATACATATTAGGTGTGTTCGACTTGAAGCAGCGCTGCGCAGAACGATCGGTGTATGACATCAAAGTACCGCGAGAGTGATTTGAAAGCATAAGGAGCGTCTGCTCTCTATAGCTCTCACGGTACTTTGATGTCATGACACTGATCGGTCTGCGCAGTGCAAACAAAACCAAAACCTGGATATTTTAGGCAATATAGTAATCCTGGCCAGGATGTGTCTGGGAAAAAGGGCACGTATGGTCACCCAATAGTTACCACTATTACTACCACTTTTTGTTAGTAATTAGTAGTGTAGCTAAATACATTTCAAGCATTATCTTGACTGTACCGTAGTTCAACTACTTTAGCCAAATTAATAGCAGCTTGTAGCTTGGCAGGTACAGTTTCAAAGTAGCTTCTAAAACATTAGTTCCAACTCTCTTGAAATACAACAACTTGACCAAATGAAAACATGATTCTACAGAGGTTTAAAAGCTAATTGTACTTGAGAGTTGTGCTGCACAATAGTCGATCCAGTCTAAAATCATTTAAAATCCCTCAATCACAAACATACTTCAAATAACATAAATCCAATACCCCCTTAGCAGATAATTCCATCTTTTAGTGTTATAAAAGACTTCCATATAAACCCTACAGAGCCTGAAAGTCAAGCACACGCTTTTATTAAACAAGAAAATAACCCTATAATCTCAAACCAGTAAGAGGTGCTGAATCACTTGGAACGGTACAAAAATCTTTTAAAGCTAAGAATTTTACCTTTTATTAGCTCATATAGTTGAGATTAGAATGCAATCGTTGTGGAAAGAAGAGGAGTCAGATTGGGACTTGAACCTGCATCCCACAGGAGAACCAAAGCCCCCATATGTTAAGTGAAAAATGAGGAGGTCTTCGTCTGCACTTGGGTTTTTAGTCCAATATGTTCCAGTTCCAGATGATGTTTCCAGATTAATGTCATATGTAAAATTAGAAGTGAAGCTTTAAATTAACTGACTCACAGCTGCTCTCCTTTTTTCAGACAGAAAGTAAAGAGGTATAAAAGAGATGAAAATGTAGTCTGGTTTGCCGGAACATTTGGCACATATAAAAGCAATCAAGCAGCACTCTATAAAGCCACAAAGCTACCATCTAAACTTCAAACTGTTCCTGAAGCAGATGCTCTTGTAAAAAAAAAAAAAAAAAAAAAAAAATCAGGAAGCATCAGAGAGTCAATGACAACAGTAACTCAAGCCGTCCACTAATTTTCTTCCCTGGAGCAGACGTGCTGCAGCTCTGACTGTATTGTGATAAAGGCCAGGCAGACATTTGTGCTCTATGCTCATAATTGATTGGTGGTCTGATTGAATGCAGAATAAGAGGCTTGAGTGGGCAGTCATCCATTATAGGCGACCTTGGGGAGCAGTGTGTTGCAATCACATCACTTCCTCCCCTCTTCTGTCCTCCTCTCCCTCTTTTCCTTTCCCTTATCACTCACCCTCATATGTGAGTCAAGTAAATTTTAAATGCAACTTCCAAAAAATCCACAACTTTTATTACTTTTGATAACTAATTTGCATGATTGTTAATAAAAGAAAAAAATAGGTCATGCCCTATCCCTATCATACTAGGTTAATGATTTTACTGTATGAACACTGTAACCTATGAGAAAATACAGAGACAAAGGTTTGATGGTTTTGCCAAATCATAACTAAGAAGGCAGATTTGAGTGTGATCTGACACCTCTGACAACACCTTTACATACATATCACTTACGTCATTTTAATAATAATATCTCTCCAGCCTACATCCATTGTGATCTGGAATTAGGCAAACACCAGAGACAGGAACTGAAGGATTTGTGTTGCAGCTGTATAACGCAGCCAAGGAAATAGGCGCGATCACATATTGTAGCTGGAAGGTCTTCTATAGATGGACTTAATGTAGCATGTGGATCAATACATGCATGCTAAGAGGTGTGTAGCATTGCTCTACAGCAACCTATTATAAACACTAAGATTGTTAAAATGTGCATTGCACATTTTCCTAAGAACATTATAATTTATATAAGTATATTTTAGATTCACTTGGTATTCATTTATTTGATGATGATTATGATGATGATGAAGGCATCCAGAACCTTATACAACAGAGACAATACAAATACACACAATATCAGATAACAACCATTATTTATTTAAGTTGGAAATTTAGTTAGTATTTAATTTGAATTCATTTAATTGGAAATGGACCAGTAAAGGTTTTTTTTCTTCAAAAAGTAAAAATGTCATTACTATCACACAGTTTTGACAATTCTAATTGAATAACCCCTAATAGATACATTTATGTATTTGTTAATTCATGCAAGTAATTCAAAATTATTTAATTTATGCAGAATAGACCATGACTATATATATATATATATTTTTTTTTTCATGGTCTATTCTGCATAAATTAAATAATTTTGAATTACTTGCATGAATTAACAAATACATAAATGTATCTATTAGGGGTTATTCAATTAGAATTGTCAAAACTGTGTGATAGTAATGACATTTTTACTTTTTGAAGAAAAAAAACCTTTACTGGTCCATTTCCAATTAAATGAATTCAAATTAAATACTAACTAAATTTCCAACTTAAATAAATAATGGTTGTTATCTGATATTGTGTGTATTTGTATTGTCTCTGTTGTATAAGGTTCTGGATGCCTTCATCATCATCATAATCATCATCAAATAAATGAATACCAAGTGAATCTAAAATATACTTATATAAATTATAATGTTCTTAGGAAAATGTGCAATGCACATTTTAACAATCTTAGTGTTTATAATAGGTTGCTGTAGAGCAATGCTACACACCTCTTAGCATGCATGTATTGATCCACATGCTACATTAAGTCCATCTATAGAAGACCTTCCAGCTACAATATGTGATCGCGCCTATTTCCTTGGCTGCGTTATACAGCTGCAACACAAATCCTTCAGTTCCTGTCTCTGGTGTTTGCCTAATTCCAGATCACAATGGATGTAGGCTGGAGAGATTAAAGCGATCGGGGAAGTTCCTTTGCAATTATCTTTGCAGTGCAGTACATCTTCTTAACACTGATTAATACATCAAACCCCATTTTGTAATAGTGAAACTTTACTCAATTTATAGTGCTGGACATCATGTAATCTAGAAGGGTTTTCCTTAGTTAACATTTAATATGACCACTTTCTGAAGAAGTTTTATAATTAATGCATGTATTACAACATAAAATGCTTCTTCAATTAGAGGAAACATGATACTTTAAATTAATGGCGTAGGTGAATCAATATGACCTTGTAACTTTTATGACTAAAAAAGGTCACTGAGTACATAATTTAAATGTTAAATGTTATCTGTTCAATTTAAATGTTCAGTTAAATGTTTTGTCAATTGACTGGAGTCATATGGATTACTTGTGGATTATTGTGATGTTTTTATCAGCTGTTTGAACTCTCATTCTGACGGCACCCATTCACTGCAGAGGATTCATTGGTGAGCAAGTGATGTAATGCTAAATCTCTCCAAATCTGTGAATTGATGAAGAAACAAACTCAACAACATTTTGGATGGCCTGAGGGCAAGTAAATTTTAATTTTTTAATGAACTAATCCTTTAAATCCTTAGCCAGTTAAATCCAGTGCATAATGACTTTGAATTGACCTCAGCAGTGGAGTGGGCATGGGACATGACCATACTGGATTCGCAATGGGCACACATGTATGTGGTATATTCACTCTGCAGGGTTTGTCCTGTCACTACTGCTGCCTCATTACCGAGTGCCAGTAGGGAGGATGCCACAGACCATGGCCTCCCCCTCTGGTTCATTTATATGCCAGCATGCTCTTTTAACTGGAGTCCAATCTGCCTCAGATTGCAGCCAACTAGGGAGCACCTTGTTTATCAGCAGGGGAGCATATGTTGCCCCGCCCCTCATACTGAGGTGCTACTTGAGTGCGTCTGGGAGGGCGGTATGTGGTCGTGGGATGGTGGTGTGGTTGGTTGTGTTGGAGAGCTTTGAAACTGTTGCTTGCCAAGATAAGAGCTGCTACAGCCAGGTTACTTGGTTAAAAGTAACTTGTTGTGTTGGAAAGGTACATAATGCTGAAGTGACTCTCTCCCTCTCTCTGTATATACAGTATATATACGTATATATATGCTGTTCAAATATTTGTGGTCAGTAAGCCTTTTATTTATTATTTTTCTTTCTTTCTTTCTTTCTTTCTTTCTTTCTGTCTTATTAATACTTTGATTCAGCTACAACAATTGATTAAACAATTTTCATTAAATTGATAAAAAAAATTACAGTACAAAATACATAATGTCCCCCCCAAAAATATTTCAAATAAATAATATTCTTTTGAACTTTCTATTCCTCAAAAAAATGAATTGTACTAAATTACAAATATTTTGAAAATGGACAAATATGAAAAAAAATAAAATAAATTTGACCTTGAAAAATTAACCGATAAAAATAAACAAGTAAAATGAGATTTTGAAATTTTTAAGTGAAATGAGTGATGACTCAAATTAACTAGTGAATCAGTTTTTTGATTCACTGAAAAGTCATGATTTACTGAAAAAAAATATTTACTGAAAAGTCAAACAAAATGCTGGCCTACTGTCATGGAAATTAAAATGTACTTTGTGTGTGTGTGTGTGTGTGTGTGTGTGAGAGAGAGAGAGAGAGATAACAGAAGACAGGCAGATTGTCTGGTAGTGTTTTGTCTGTAAGTGCTGAATGAAGAGTGAATAGTGAGAGTTTGCATGTGGGAGTGTATGACTCTCTCTGAATGACTAAAGGGTCACATTAATGAGTTTCCAAACACTGGCTTATGTCTGTTTAATGCACTCATGTATTGTACAATCATTTTACAGTGCTTGAGCGCTGGGAACAGAAGAGCTGTGCTTCAGTGAATGGATGACACATTATTGAGTCATACCCTCACTGCATTTCCATCACAACACAAACCACAAGCACCCCATGACAGAAAAATCTACCTATTTTAGATATTCTGAGCAAATTTGATTCAGCAATCGTGCTAAATCTGATATGCACAGTGAGGATCATCTGAAAGCTATATGTGACATTTACAGTGTGAATAAGATCTGTCTTCTATCCCATGTTAATACAAAAAAAGTATTGAAATATAATTTTTCCTCCCATCTGATCTCATTTAATTTTTATTTTGATCTTTATTTATTTTTTACCATCACCATGTCCTTATATAGTTTAGATAGCAACTTCTAGATTCTGTAAATCCATTATAATGTATTAGACAGAAAAACGTATCTGCCAATGTCAGTAATAAAAATGTCAAATATTAGCAAGTATATAAGAATTGGTGACCATTAGACACTATACTGTATGATAGGTTTGTATGAAGAACAGTCTGACATTTAAGTCATTATTTATCAATAATCCTCCAATCCAGTGAGCAGATCAGTCTGATTTGTGAACCGGATCAACTGATTCATTACAAAGATCTGACTCAAAAGATTCATTCATAAATCAGATATTGATATGTCTCTCATGACCTCTCATGAAAGTCTGTTCCTTACTCAAAGCTATCATGTTGCTTTACAAGACTTGGAATATAGTGCATGAGTCATATGTGTCACACTCAGGTGCACTCAAAACACTCACGAAGATGATGAAGGTAAAATTATCTTTAATTATCCACAAGAAGGCTTAGCACACGTGAAAACATAGACGAGATCCAACAAACACTAACTGAACAGACAGGAACTTAAATACACAGGCAAATGAAGATAATAAACTAGACACAGGTGAACAGAATGAACTAATCAGACATGAGGGAAACTTGGTCAAAACAGGAAAACAAGAGGAAAGACAACAAACTAAAAGTCCATGATCGTGACAATATGGAGCACTTTTGCATCCTTTTTGATTGTTTGGAAACAAGCGCCAAATACAATTCTTCAAAATGTCTTCTTTTGTTTTATATAGGTTTGGAACGACCTGGAAATGACAGGATTTTGAATGAAATCCACAATTTAATGTTTATACAAAATGCTAAACATTTATGTGCATTCAGTACATTACTGGCATATTTTCTCAAAGCTGCTGATTTTTGTTAATAACCTCAGAGGCCTTGCACACAGCAGACACACGCACGCACGCACACACGCACGCACGCACACCCACACACACCCACACACACAAACACACACACCCACACCCACACACACACACACACACACAGCCAGCCAGCCAGGCGGTGTTGGATATTCTCTCCGAGCCTGTCAGCTCTCCTGGCTTTGAAAAACTGTCTGTTGGAACAATTCCTATGAAAGTCCCCCAGCTTTTGAAGTTAAGTACTGCTACACCCCATTCTACAGCAAACAGACATGATGATGTTATTAGTACACATCCTGTAAATACCTGTCACTGTATCCTGACAGCCAGATCCGCCTCTCAGAGCCCAGAGTGTTTATGTTTGTGAGTGCTGCTCTATTCCCAATGCTAAACAAGTGGAATAATTCCACATGCTGCATATATTCGCTATTGGAGGCACCTGACGTACTAAGGTATTCATAACATATACTTATATCATTCCCATAATAATAAAATGCTGCATAATACTGCACATTTTCACGACTTTATGAAATGGTTGGAAACACATTGGCATAGCAAAAACATTATCACTAGTCAAACACTTCTAGAAATATTTGTCATTAGTTTATTTGCTGATCTTTGCATTTATTCACTGATCTACAAAATCCCAGTCTCTTCCGCGATGCCTGGCGGCGGCACTGGATAGCCCTCGGTGGATGGCCTGACACTCCTCCGCCGCCCAGTGGACGGCAACGGCTCTTCCGGGTTCGGGCAGCCGGCAGGAGTCCCCCGTTCCCTGCTTCTCCCCATCATGGCGGATGGCAGCAGGCTCCGGCCTCAGGCGAACGGCGGCGACTCCTCCGCTCCCTT
>NW_015624543.1:510846-514230 GCF_001515625.1 Sinocyclocheilus rhinocerous | reverse complement strand
CTGGCAGCGTGTCCCTCCTTCCTCCCGGGTTTCAGCACCAATGTAGCAAATGTTTGTAGTCACGGGAAGAATTATTTATTTGCTGATCTTTGCATTTATTCACTGATCTACAAAATCCCAGATCGCTCCGTTCCCACGGCTCTCGGCCCCGCCCCTCTCGTCACATCAGGCTTTCAGCAAGAATGGCTGCTTTAAGATGAAAAATAGCAACTTAGTGTGTTATTAATAATGATGTTTGAATGATTTTTGGACATTTGTGATAGCATTGTGTTACTGTTTATAATTCTGACTTATAAGTGAGCATACTCTAACACTGAGCTGATCTGCTTAACAGCCTTTGCTAGGGTAACCATTATACCAATGTTAAAATATAATATTATATGTATTTATTTCATTGTTGTGTATTTTAGAAATGCTGCAATCATTCACATTTACCTGCCAAACATCCACTTGCTTCAATCAGATCATCATGTCACAGCCTGTTTTATTTGGTTTTATTCAGAGCTGAAGCCAAATATTATAAAAATATGACAAAACAAGAGGAAAAAAAGAGGAAAACTGGCAAATGTTGAGATTTAGCTATTTAAAAATAATAAAAAGATAAACAAAAATCACTGTCAGTTTTTACACTTTAAATAAAAATCCAGTTGAATAAAAGATGTTAAAGAATGACGGCAATGAATAAAAAGTAACACTCTAAAAAATGGTGGGTTATTTTTTCAACACAAATGCTGAGTTGAGACTATTGGGTAAAGAAGCTGGGATGGGCAAAGAATTTGTGTTGATAATCGCTCATAATCAGTAAACCCAATGCTGCTGGGTTGGGAATGCGGATGTGAAAGAAAGCACACACGTCACACAAATTCCAATGATTCTCTGAGTGCTGATACCACTTGTACCACATGTTTAGTCGTGCCTTAATGATTGGAAAAAATAAGAACACTAATCGAAGTGGAGAGGAGAAAGAACTTTAAAACTAGCTGTAGCAAAGGGCGTGTTCTTTTAAAACTGTGTTTTGTTTGAGTGTTTTCTCTCACACCCAAATCACTTGATCGATGACCAGTGAGTGGGAACTGAACAAGCCAGAATAGTACTTGAGAGGAGTGATTAAAAACGTAAAGCTCCTGCAGATTCATTATAATACAGAGTTCATTCTTGACTTCCCGTGTTTATTACAGGATTTCTGTCTGTGTTTCTCAACGCCACTCAAAGCCTGATGCTTTGGCCATACTGGGAATATTTCCATCGGCAGAAAAAAAAAATGAAGTATCTTGTCAAATTTGGTCTTAAACATTAATTATTCAATGTTTATTCAACAATGTTCAACGTAACTTTTGAAAAACAATATTATTTAGTTTTTATCTGTTGATTTGCCATTCTTGTCTGCAATTTTTATCATTTGTTTTTACCTTTGCCTATATTTTTTTTTAAATTATGGGTGTTCTCAAAAAAATTTAATTTTACATTTTCAGTATTACTGTAGCCTGTGTTGTTACTGTTACTGTAATTCTGTGTGTGATAAAGTGAGTTTAATTTCAAACCCAGCAGTATCGAAATTTTAAACAAAGGTTGAGGTCAAAACGGCTTAGCGCTGGGTTGCCAAAATGTCCCAAATTGGGTTGTTTTTAACCAATAATTTTTTTAGAGTGCATTCCGCTGCTAGATTGCAGGTTTTATTACAATAGGTCAGTAAAAAATGAATTCAATGTCAGAAAATGACCTTTTTCCACTGAAATACAGCAAAATACTCTACTTCGATTGAAGTTTATGTTAAGTATTCTGTAAAATAATGATCCCCACCACTCTTTAAAACAGTGACTCCCATTCTCAACAATCTCTCATGTAGACAATACAAATATAAAAATCTCCACCATGTTATATTCAAAGTGGTAGGTTTTAATCAGTCCACATCTATAAACATCTAGTTAAAATCTCATCAGCTGTTCTGGGTTTTGCGTTTTATCTACCCTCCAGTGGAGCCGCTGATAAGATTAGGTAAAACCATCCCAGCAGCTTCACTTCAGGCTTTAACAAGGTGTCCTGTTTAAATTATCCCTCAGCTCATTTCAGACACCACTTAACATTCCCTCAATACCAGCATGGCGGTTCCCACCAATTTTGCCCCTTTTGCAGTTATCGATTCCGCTACATTTGTTCATGTATCACCTCAGTGTTAACCAGTGCGACACAGGTACCGCTCTCACATTCTGGGTCTGCCTGACTGGCTGCCTGTGTGATAATTGCTCAGGAGAGTGAGACTGAGAAGCCGAGGGTGAAGTGAGACATGTCATGAAGACAGAAAGAAGGGACTGAAATGAGAAGTAGAGAGACAGGGCCTCATTTACGAAACGAACGTACAACAGAAAATTGGGCTTATGGTCGTTTCAATGCAAAACTTGGAATTTATCAATATGGATGTGAGCAGTGGCTACGATCAAATCTCACGTCTGGTCTCAGCTCGTGTACGCAAGTTTTTGAGTTACCTGAATATAAAAGGAATAAAATAAATAGGATCACACACAATATATAATAGGCTATAATATAATTATAATATAATATAACAGATTAACAAAAGGAAAAAAAAAAAACACTGTGCAACAAGTATAGGCTACGCTTGTTTTTGTGACACTCTTAATGCATTTTATTTCTTTTCTTTATATCTTTATTTGATTTAATCCATCTGATCGCACAGGTGCCTCACGCAAACAACATTAGTTCTACCGTTGCCTGACATTTCAGCCATTCATCATCAAACTAAAATGTAGTCAACCAAACATAAAAGTTACGCTGTTTATTTGAAAAGGTCCGCTGTAAAATCAGTGTGCAGCGCCCAAACAAACATTTTTGCGCATGTGAAGGATTTTACACAGATATTAGAACATGAGTGAAGCATAAAGTCATGTTTAGGCTACATAATGAATAATAGTTATGCAAACAAATGTTGCAAAAATAGAAACATTTGGATTCTTGTGGTATGAGACAGGCTCGTGAGACCAATGCCGTTTCAGTTTTGCTTGACATTTGTATGTTGTTTATAATGAATGCCACTATAGCCTAATTTGTGTTTTATTTTATATTTTAATATATAATTTTATAACTACTTATTTTTCATTCTTGTTCTTTTCTGAATGCTGTTAAATTTAAAATATTTGTTGTAGAGTGAGGGGAAATAAATAGACTGTTTATATTTACCAGTATTTTAATATACATATAAATTACATAAATTAATGTAGCCTAATTGTTTGCAATTACAAGGTTAACGGGTGTTTTTGGAGTAAGATCAATTTCTCTTTCATGAGATTACTTCCTCTTTTTGGCCGGGTTTCGTTTCTCCGTATCATAAACTCTAGGGGTGAGTCTTCTAAACCAGGGTGTTTTTAGGGG
>NW_015624543.1:506804-510474 GCF_001515625.1 Sinocyclocheilus rhinocerous | reverse complement strand
ATCATTCGTACGATGAGATTGGCGGCATACGAATGTTTCATGAATCACACGTGAACTCTGTCGTAAGTTGATTTGTGTGCATGGATCTGCGCTCGTTTCTACATTAGATTGATAAATGAGGCCCACAGAGAGGTGATAAACAAAGATTCTGCTACAACACGAAAAAGTCGTGTAGGGAGACAGGATGAGTGGAGAAACAGGACATCGATGGAGGAACGACAGATAGCTGGTGCTGAGATCAATACATGTACCTCTAATGAAGAGAGTGACAGGAAGAGAGAAAAAGAGAGAGAGAGAGCATATGTATATGCTGGCAGAGTGCAACAATGTACACAACAATGTGTGTAGAAGGCAAAAAATTAGGTAAATTTTGCCATAAATAGTTTTACCACTTATGAAACTGAAACTATATGAAACTATATAATTGTAAACATTACTGTAACGAGGGAGGCGTGACGACAAAGTGGGGATCCAAATGCAAGGCTTTAATAAGAGCGTAGTCAAACAGGCGTGGTCAACAACAACAAACAACGATGGCAGTGGCAAGGCAAAAGAGTAATCCAGATAATCAGGCAATGGTCAGGGCAGGCAGCAAAACAATCATAAACAAGAAAACAGTCCAGGGATCAAAACACGAAGGCAAGGAAACAGAGAAACTAGAAACACGGAAGAGCTATACAACATACAATCACCAGCGATGACAGAGAGTGTGTGTGCTATTCTTATAGTCCTACTAATGTGAGACAGCTGTGAACTGATGATGAGATCTGATGAGAGACAGGTGATGCACTTGATGAGTCTGGGCAAAGGATTATGGGAAATGGAGTACTGAGTGAATGGCAAGGTACAGAATGGAGTGCCCTCTAGAGGAGCTCATGGGCACTCCAGCTGGAGATCATGACAATTACAATGCTAATTTGCAAATTATTTGCCACCACAGGGGTTTGCACTAAAAAGAATGAGATATTTTATAATATATTCATTAAAAGAGTGAAATTAGGTCACTAAATACATAAGCACTGTGATAAAACTATTGCTAATTATATGCTTTGTTTTAAATTGGTCATAAAATAGATTTCTGGAAGTAAAATGAAAAGCTATCCTGTTTTAATTAAATAAGTAAATTTAAAGGAATTTAAAGGAATCTTGAACAAATATTCAACTTCAAGGAATAAACAAACTTGTCCCCTGTAATATTAAATATGCTCGTCACATTGTATTGCACACATTGTTATTTCTCAAAACATATATTGAGCACTTTCTACCTTTGTAAAACACCCCAGTCTGTTAGTGTCAAAAATATAGGCATCTCTCTCTCTCTCTCTCTCTCTCTCTCTCTCTCTCAATTCAATTCAATTCAATTCAATTCAAATTAGCTTTATTGGCAGGACTTGCACAGTATTGCCAAAGCATTGTCCATTACATGAATAAGGAATAAACAATTATATAATACATAAACAAAACAAGAATAGATCTGTAAAATAATTAAGTAAATAAGTACATTTATACTTTCTTTCTTTCTTTTTTCCCACAAACAAGAAACAAGAAAAAACATTTAAGACATTGTTTAAAAAACAAAAAATCCACCATGGCTCCCAGAGCTCTCTGTTCTGCCATGGCCTCCTGAACTGCCTGCTCCGCCATGGCCTCCCGAACTGCCTGCTCCACCATGGCTTCCTAGTCTGCCTGCTCCGCCATGGCGCCCTGAACTGCCTGCTCCGCCATGGATTCCCGAGCTCCCTGCTCCGCCATGGTCCCTGAGCTCCCTGTGCCATCATGGCACCCTGGACTGCCTGATCCGCCCTGGAGGTATTCCATGTGTCCCAGTCCTGCACCAGCCTCCAGGGCGCCCACCCCTGTAATGTCAGACTCTGTTCCATGTCTGTGTGTGTTTTCTTCCCCCACATGCTCCAGGTTATGTTTTTTTCCTTATATGGCTATCTTCCTGTTCCTGTCATCATAGTTCCTTAGTTTCTCCCTGTGTCTCATTATTAGTTATCCTCCTCACCTGTCTGCCCCTCGTTATCTGCCCTATTTGAGTTCTAGCCCATTCTGTTCTCCTTCGTCCGGAATTGTAGATGTCTACCCTTGCTACGTGTGTTTTCCTTGTTCCCTGGATAAGATTAAAATCTATATGTTTGAATTCCACTCCTCGTCTCCTCGCTCCTTCGTCTCCGTGCTCCTCACAGTAGCGCAGCGTGACAGAAGGCATATAATTTTGTTTTTGTAACTGTGTGATTTGGTTGGGCCAGATTGTGCTGTGCTGGTTTGGGTGTAGTTTGAGTACCAGCTGTAAAAGGGCACTCTTCTGCAGATTCTGTTCCTGCCACTGCAGGGTGTCAGCCAGGTAAGAGCTCGGATCACTGCATTTCAGGTGCTAGTGGAATTTCAGAGCTCTCTTTTGAATATTAATTAATAATGGGTATTGTCCTAATTCAGCTCTGCACGAGTTTTTTGGGGCTGTTCCGTTAACTTTTAAGATGTTTTTACAAATTTGGGTATGCATCATTTCAATTTCTTCTTTTTCCCATTTAGAGAAATCTTGGGTTTTTAGAGGTCCCCATAGCTCACTGCCATATAGTGCAATTGGTTTGATTATTGCTTTTAGGATTTTTTAGCAAGGTTTGAATTGGAATTTCATACTGAATTGTATTTTTGATCATGTAGAAGACTCTCAGTGCCTTTGCTTTCAGTTCATTCACAGCCAGATTGTAGTTTCCTGTTAAGCTATCCCAAATAGGTGTATTCATGGGTGTGTTGGAGGACCTGGTTTCCTGCTCTGAAAGTGTATTTATTTTCCTTACACCTGGGTCTCTTTTGAAAAATCATTATTTTTGTTTTTGTTAGATTCATTTTAAGAGCCCATGTTTGACTGAATCTCTCTATGATTTCGAGGAGCTGTTGTAGTCCCTCTTTTGTTTTTGACAGAATGACTAAATCATCTGCAAAGAGGAGACATTTGATTACTGATTAATTTAGGGTTGGGCAGTCGAATTGTTTAATTCTTTGGCTAATTCATTTATATAAATGTTAAACAGAGTGGGGCTCAATGGGCAACCTTGTCTAACTCCTTGTTGTTGAGAGAAAAATTCTGTTCGTTTGTTCCCTATTTTTACAGCACATTTATTGTTTTTATACATGGTGCTGATTAAATCAAAAGTTTTCCCTCCAATCCCATTTCCAGTAGAGTTGTTCATGCCAGATTGAATCAACAGCTTTTTCAAAGTCATTAAAGCAAGCAAAGATTTTGTTTTTGTTTTGGTGTACATACTTATCAATGATAGTGTGGAGGATATAAATGTGGTCAGATGTTCTGTGTTAGGGCAGAAATCCAATTTGAATTTTTTCCAAGATTTTGTGAGTTTTGAGAAAGTTTTGTAATCTTGTGTTAATAATCGAACAGAATATTTCCCCCAGGTTGCTATCGACACATATGCCTCTGTAATTGCTTGGCTCAGACTTAGACTTTGACTCAGACCTTGTTTAAACATGGGTGTAATTAGGCCTTGATTCCAGGTGTCTGGAAAATATCCTACACAAAACAATGTTGAATAATTTGGTTATTGCAGTTTTGAATTTGTCATTTGTGTATTTGATAATTTCTTTTAATATTCCGTCAATGCCACATGCCTTGTTGGGTTTTAGTGCATGTAGTCTGTCTGTTAGCTCA
>NW_015624543.1:500682-506794 GCF_001515625.1 Sinocyclocheilus rhinocerous | reverse complement strand
TGCCACATGCTTTGTTGGGTTTTAGTGCATGTAGTCTGTCTGTTAGCTCATTTACTGTGATTGGGAAATCCAGGGGATTCTGATTGTCTTTAATTTTTTCTTTCAGGATTTCTAATTTGGTTTTTATTTCATTTCGAGCAGGATTAATTTCAGTTGTTTTGTACAGATTTTCAAAGTGTGTCAATTCTTCCTTTTGTGGTCTATAAAGAGTGTTCCAGTTGTTCCAAAAGTTATTGGTATTTATTGATTCCTCCATTGTTTGAAATAATTGTTCTGTATGCTCTTCCTTCTTTGCTTTTAGAGTTTGTTTGTACACTTTAAGAGCTTCATGATATTGAAGACGGAGTTCTTGGTTGTCAGGATCTCTGTGTTTTTTGAAAGATTTCGTACTGTCGTTCTAATTCTTTTACACTCATCGTCAAACCACTTTTCATTGGTGTTTTTTGGTTTTCTTTTTGATGATTTTTTTCGAATTGCACATGGATGCTGATTGGTGGAATATATCTGTAATGTCCTTTAGTGCCAGATTTATGCCTACTTTATTTTGTGGATATGTGTTAATTATAAATTTGTCCAATAGTAATTTGATAGTTTAACTTTCTATTGCACTTTGATAGTTTTCCTAGCTGTTTTTTGTCCATTTGTAGGGTTGATGTAGCCGTAGTAAATGAGAGGGCTGTCAGCATATTTTATTGCTTTGAGTTCGTTTTAGATATAGTGTAATTTTACAGTGGTCTGACAGAGGCGTTTGAAGACTGACTGTGAATGCTCTGAGATGCACTTGATCAATGTCTGTTATGAAATAATCTACAGTACTGTTACCAAGAAAATAATTAAAGGTATAACAGCCAAAAGAGTCTCCTCGTATGCGACCATTCACTATGTACAGGCCCAGTGATTGACAGAGCTGTAGTAGGCTTTTCCCACTTTTGTTTGTGAAGCTGTCATAATTTTTTCTGAGGTGATATGAGGGCAGAGAGTGGCAGGTGTTTGTAATATATTTGTCTCCTTGTGTGTTGACAAAGTCGGGTTCATTTCCAGTTCTGGCATTTAAGTCACCACATGTTAAAACATTTCCTTTTGTCTGGAAATGGCAGATCTCGTCTTGCAGGATAGAGAAGGTTTCTTCATTGTAATAGGGAGATTCAGCCGGGGGTAAGTATGTGGCACACAGGAATATGTGACGGTCTGTGGACACAATATCTTTTTGGATTTTTAGCCAAATGTACGATTTTCCACTTTTTATAGATTTGATTGAGTCTATGAGTTCTGTTCTGTACCATATCAGCATTCCCTCTGAGTCTGTGCCCTGTGTCACCCCTCTTAGTTTGGTTGATGTAAAATGATTTCTCTAAACCCAATTGGGCAGCCAGAGTCTCTCTCTCTCTCTGTGTGTGTATGTGTGTGCAGCTTGATTGCTTGAAAGAGACATGTGCATCAGTGGAAATCTGTGGAGGTTTTGTTATACATTTTTTAATGTTGTGATTTTTCTTCACAGGGTTTTCTGAAAACATTAAGTAAATGGCCCAGGGTGTCATACTGTAATTATATAATAATAATAATAATAATAATTCAATGTAGAATTTTAGGTAACACTTTATTTTAAGGTGTCCTTGTTACATATATTACATGTACTTACTATTATAATAACAATTAATTATGCATAATTACATGCAAGTAACCCTAAACCAAACCCTAACCATGTACAGTAGTAAGTACATGTAGTTAATTAATATTACTCAGTACTTATATGTATAAATACACTGGAACAAGGACTCCTTAAAATAAAGTGTAACCGGATTTTATTGTAAGGTATTATTATTAACTTACAAACACAATTCTAAATAGAATTTTTACTACTACTACTACTACTACTACATTCATATTAATAAAATATACAACTAAAACTAAATATACAACAATGAATGTTCATGTTTAATTTAATGTGAATTTCATGTATAATTTAATTTGTAAAACAATTATTATTATTAGTAGTAGTAGTATTTTCTCCAATTGGGTCACTACTGACCACTGCATCACCCTATGCTTGATGTATGCTTATTTCCGAATAAAAAGTCATTCTGTATAAAAGCAACAATGCGGACACCTTCTGCATACATCATTAACCTTTCAAGCACAGTACTTACCAACTCTAGTTGAAGTCCAATTACATAAATTCTGGCTATCCCACCAATATCTGTGATGTGCGCCCAGACCAACTGACAACACACTGACTGGCATTTGATGTGCACATTAACTAGCCCAGACCGTTTGAGTATTCAGGGTAACTTTGATATGCTCCATTAGTGTGAGTCTCCACTCCCCCCACTACCTCAAAGGGAAACACGGTATTGTTTGCACACTAAATTAAGCCAGTGCTGTTCAGATCAGAGGGACTGTGTCAAGTCATGGTATGTCATACAACATGACCTCCACCTCTTTATGTGACTCTATAACTGCCATTGGCAAGCAGAGAAAAGAGAAAAGAACTATGCTGCCATACAAAGGCAAAACGCAGTAACTGGACTAGAGAAACATGATTTGGATAAGACTGAACGAGTGAGTGAGTGAGTGAATGAATTAATTAATATGTCACATGACCTGAGAATGACCCAGCAACATATAAAGCACAACCCATTCAGACTTCTGTTCTATCTAAATTAAAAAGAGTATTTATAATCAACCTCAGGAGCAAAAGTTAATGGAAACTGTGATGCATCAATTGAGTTACATTAAAACGTCTCTGGGAAGAAGCGATAACAACATCCCTTTTAAATTATTAATACTTTTCTAATATTGGCTTTTTGTCTGAAATGCACACGTTACTAAGGCAGCAGTAATCAGTGAATTTGTTGGGATTAAAAGATATCGTGAAAGATCAAAAAGGGTTTCTCATGCCTGTAATGAAATCATAAAGAAAGCTAAAGAATGGCTAATAATTACAGCTTAGAAACTCAGCCAAGCATGAACCAGGAGAATCAATAGACCCTTGTCTTCAAAGATTGAAAACAGGTAATGATTCTGCACAGTGTCATTAGTTGGGTTCAACCTTTAGGTCAAACTTCATTTTTTGATTTATGAGTTATGCATAACTGCATGCAAATTATTTGGATTTACCTTGATTTCTGCTTAAATTTTAGATTCCACTTCATATTAGGTGTCTTTAACTATGTACTCAAAAATAATAAATTATTTGGAACAGTACACTTATTGTGTTCATGTTGTATTACAAATCACCTCCGTTGCTATTGATATGGTTGAGGTTAAGGACAGGTCTGGTGGTATAGTTCGATTTAAGGTGTAGGGGTATGGACAACAGTGTAATTATAGCTGTAACTACAGACATTAATTACATATGTCAATTCAGGAAGGAATTTGTAAATATAAGTACAATGTTAAAACATGTATGTACACAGTAAGAGCACTGTAACAAATGATTAATTTAAATGTAAGTGCATTGTAGTTAAAGACACTTAAAATATAAAGTGGTCCAACTTTTATAATAAATCATAATTACCAGAATTTTTTGTGGAAGTTATTGTTGCCAGGATGGTCAACCAATTATTAAAGGGTTCACATAGTTTTTCCACATTCAACTATGAATGGTTGCATAACATGAAGAGAAAAGACATGAACATAATTATATTGTTTGTTTGTGTCTTAAGTAGGCTGCTCTTCTGTTGTTGTGATTTAATGCATTTTTTTTATTTAAACTACTGTTAAAAAGATTGAGGTCAGTAAGATTTGTTTTTAATGTGTTTGAAAAAAATTCAATAAGAACAGCAATATTGTGAAACATTAGAAAACAGTTTTAAAATAATTGTTTTCTATTTTTAATATATTTTAAAATGCACAGTAATTTATTCCTGTCATGGCAAAGCTGAATTTTCAGCAGCCATTACTCCAGTCTTCAGTGTCACATGATCCTTCAGAAATCATTCTGATATGATGATTTGTGTTCAAGAGATATTTCTTATTGTTATCAATGTTGAAAAAAGTTGTGCTGTTTAATATATCTGTGGTACATTTTAGTCAAGATTCTTTTATGAATAGGAAGTTCAAAAGAACAACATTTCATATGAAATAAAAGTATTTAGTTTGTAACATTATCATTATAACATTAATATTATAAATGTCTTTCCTGTCAATTTAATGCATCCTTGCTGAATAAAAGTAATCTTTACTTGGGAAAAAAAATAAAAAAACTTTTGAATGAAAGTGTAGCTAAATTCAAAAAATTCTAAAAATTTCTCCTGCAACTGCATACCCACAATAAACTTGTTCAGACTGTTTATTATCCATATAGAATAGTGGCAATAAATTCAGATGGGTTCTGCGGTCGAATACAGTGACGTTTCTAGAATTAACCCTGCTGCAGTGAGACTGTCAAGGGCATTCCTGTTCCTTATGGTTTACAATCTTTAATTTGATCAGCACAGTCGTGGGATACATTCAGATGGATTCTGCATATCTGTTAGGCATGCAGTCTTCCACCTGAGCTGTTGTTTATCACATTTAACTCCTTGAGATAACAAAGATGCTTAAGAAAAGAACAAAAGCTATTAGTAACAAGCAATCTTCAATCCCGCATTATGTTTTTAAAGCTTTGCATAAATCATTCTATTTTAGTAAATAAGTCAAGCGCAGTGTTCGCTTATACAGAGAGATTGCAAATGTATCATAATTAGTACTAATAGACACCTAGTGGTTCTATTTTCAGCCACATCATAAATGATAGCCATAATACAATTTATATTCCTAATACAATTAGCCTCCAAGCAGGTGGGGTCATTTTACACAGTAAATGTGTAAAGCTCAGCTCATTTTAATTCCAGCAGAAATATAACAGAACAAAAAAGTAAGATGAAAGCCTACTAAATTAAAATCTAATGTAAGGAAGGCATGCAGGTGCAATGCAAGATGAAAATATTTTATTTTTAAATGGAAAGGGTCAAAGTGTTCAATCAATGTGATCTCAATTATATTCATAACATAGGTATTTGTATTTAGTGTGTGGCTGCATACATGTTTGCATGTTTAGATCTTTTTAGTAAATCAAAAACATACAGTGCCATCAGCTTAGTCTGATTACCATATAAATGTGTAGTGAATCAAAACCACAAAGCAAGTTTTGGGACACACCTCTTAGGCTACGTCTACATTAATCCGGATACATTTGAAAACGGCATTTTCGTTTTAAAATGCTCTCCGTCCACATTATCGTTTTCAAGCGTTTTCCAAAAGTTTCTCATCCACACTGAAATTTCGGAAAACGTTAAATTATCCTTACTGCGCATGTGTAAAACCGCATAAAAGTTCACTGAGATGATACAGATAGAACAGACATAAGATGTTTTCATGCAATTCTTCTGGCAGGATTGTATTTACGAAAATATCTCATCATTCACTGACGCTTACTCAGTTGCGCTCACTCACCATTAGGCCTATATGTTTGATCTAAAATGCAACCGCCCTCATGTTTTGCCACAGGATAGCAATTGTGAGTTAATTTTTTGTCATCTTTGCAGGACTGTAATATGAAGAGTGTTAAAAGTAACATATCTTTGGCAACACTGTGAAAGGTAATTAGGCACATAACAGAAACAATACCGTTATAAACAGAATATCTATTGGTACAATGTGCGTCACATGACTAAACATGCGTCATCGTTTTCAAAAGCCTCAGTTTTCACAGTCCACACTACAATGCGAAAACGGCATTTTTCAGGAACTCGAGATGCGTCGGAGGACGCTTTGGGAACGCCCCTCAGCGTGACCGGCTGGATTCGCCCCCTCAATCGCCCCAGTATGAGGAGCTTTTAGAGGTGGTAACTCGTGCCGTGGCCAAGTTAAATATCGATTGGCCAGCCGAGAAAATGGCTGAGCTGCAGAAGAGTAAATTGGATGAGCGTTTTCTGCGTGTTAAGCCGCCACCTCCGTGCCGGAGCCTGCCTTTTTTCCCCGACCTCCACACTGAGGTGTTGAGGTCGTGGGGAAGACCCTTCTCGGCCAGCCTCTTTATCCCCTGTAGCGCCTGCGTAAAATCATGGATGGTCTTTGGGGTTTTATGGCTTAAGAGACCCCTTTTAGCCTTTGACATTTGCATATAAAT
>NW_015624543.1:500142-500512 GCF_001515625.1 Sinocyclocheilus rhinocerous | reverse complement strand
TGTCTTCCTCCGAGGAGGTTGATGTGGTGGGCGTCGATGAGGATTCGCCCCCTCAATCGCCCCAGTATGAGGAGCTTTTAGAGGTGGTAACTCGTGCCGTGGCCAAGTTAAATATCGATTGGCCAGCCGAGAAAATGGCTGAGCTGCAGAAGAGTAAATTGGATGAGCGTTTTCTGCGTGTTAAGCCGCCCCCTCCGTGCCGGAGCCTGCCTTTTTTCCCCGACCTCCACACTGAGGTGTTGAGGTCGTGGGGAAGACCCTTCTCGGCCAGCCTCTTTATCCGCTGTAGCGCCTGCGTAAAATCATGGATGGTCTTTGGGGTTTTATGGCTTAAGAGACCCCTTTTAGCCTTTGACATTTGCATATAAAT
>NW_015624543.1:498438-498620 GCF_001515625.1 Sinocyclocheilus rhinocerous | reverse complement strand
TCTGTGTGCTGCTCACAATTCGAAGTCACTGAATGTTTGATCCCTTGCTACATGCTAAGTTAATGCTAGTACTGTATGCAGGAAAGTTATTCTTTCTTGGTAATCTTTCCTATCTTTCCTTGAATTGATGAATGATTATATTGTCTGCTCGGTGGACGGACAGATCAAATATTGATTCTGCT
>NW_015624543.1:497536-498285 GCF_001515625.1 Sinocyclocheilus rhinocerous | reverse complement strand
TCGTCTTTAAAGGCTCCGGCATTGCCCACCAAGCCGCTACGAACTACATCAGCGCTGGTGGGCAAAGGGTACCTGGCAGCGGGTCAGGCTGGTGCGTGTCTGCACACCATGGCGGTGTTACAGACGTACCAAGCCGACTTGCTTAAAGAGCTAGATGAGCGTGAGCAGATAAAAGCAGAATATATTACTGAGCTCAGGAGGACCGCTGATTTGTCTCTCCGCGCCACTAAAGAGACCGCCCGTGCCATTGGCAGGTCTATGGCAGCTATGGTGGCAGCGGAGAGGCATCTATGGCTGACCTTGTCAGACATGGGGTGTGGCCCCTGAGGGGGCACAACTCATAGCTTCCGGTCTCTCAACCGAGGTTGTTGAGACCATCCTCCAATCCAGAGCTCCCTCAACGAGGAAACTGTACGCCTTGAAGTGGAAACTTTTCACTTCTTGGTGCGGAGACCGCCAGCTCAACCCAGTTAACTGCCCAGTTGGTACAGTGCTGGAGTTCCTGCAGGCCCGATTCTCCGCAGGGTTGACCCACTTCACCCTGAAGGTCTACGTGGCGGCCATTGCGGCTTACCACGCCCCTCTCGGTGGCCAGTCAGTGGGCAGACACGCCCTAGTTACACGTTTCCTCCGCGGAGCGCTGAGGCTGAGGCCTCCGGTACGATCTCGTGTCCCCACGTGGGACCTGGCTGTGGTGCTAGAAGCTCTCTGTAGGCCTCCCTTCGAGCCTATCGAGGAGATCTCTGATC
>NW_015624543.1:496831-497522 GCF_001515625.1 Sinocyclocheilus rhinocerous | reverse complement strand
TTCCTTCTGGCGATATCTTCTCTCAAGAGAGTTGGGGATCTGCAGCCCCTCTCAGTGGCCCCTTCCTATCTCGACTTTGCGCCCGGTCTGGCCAAAGCGTTTCTGTACCCTCGAGTGGGGTATGTTCCTAAGGTCCCCTCCTCTACACCACGGCCTGTCGTACTCCAGGCCTTAAGTCCTCCTCCCTTCGGGGAACCAGACCAGCAGAGGCTTAACTGTATGTGTTCAGTGCGAGCACTGGATGCATACGTCCACAGAGCTGCCCTGTGGAGAAGGGCGGACCAACTGCTTGTTTGCTATGGTCCCCCTAATAGAGGTCTTCCAGCTACAAAACAGACCCTCAGTCGGTGGATAGTAGATGCCATTTCTATTTCCTATTTCCTCTGATCTCCCTTCGCTTCTTGGGGTCAAGGCTCACTCTACCAGAAGTGTGGCGGCCTCTAAGGCCTTCTTGGCAGGTGTCTCGATGCAGGACATCTGCGATGCTGCGGGATGGTTCACGCCCCTAACTTTTGTCAGGTTCTATGGCCTAGATATGCGAGCCACTCCCGGGCTCTTCTGTTCTGTCGCCCTAGCTGTGCAGGCTTCCACACTAGGGATTTGGAATGAATTCTGGCGGCGTGGGCATACTCGTTCCCAAAGCGTCCTCCGACGCAGCTCGAGTTCCTGAAGAGGAACGTCTCAGGTTACG
>NW_015624543.1:489612-496304 GCF_001515625.1 Sinocyclocheilus rhinocerous | reverse complement strand
TGCATACGTCCACAGAGCTGCCCTGTGGAGAAGGGCGGACCAACTGCTTGTTTGCTATGGTCCCCCTAATAGAGGTCTTCCAGCTACAAAACAGACCCTCAGTCGGTACGTCTCGCCCATCTATTGGACTGATTACACACGGGGTTCAGAGCCGGTCATGCTGAGGGGCGTTCCCAAAGCGTCCTCCGACGCAGCGTCTCGTTCCCTCGAGGAACCATGGTTACATGCGTAACCTGAGACGTTTTCCTTGACAAATACGCAGTCTCAGTGTGGACGCAAGGCCAAAACAGAGAGAAAAATATGCGTTTTCAAATGAAAGTGAGGCCTTAATTATTGAATTTTAGATGTTTCAATCAGAAATCAAGCATATAGTCATGCAGTCTGCATTTACAAACATTTGTTAAAAAAATGGGCCATTTTGAAGAGCTCAGTGAATTCAGGTGTGATAGAATGCCACTGTAACAACGTTCGTAGTCATGGGAAGAAGGAGGCGGGAACCGGCGAACACTTAAGACTTTAATAAAATAAACAAACACAAAATTAAAGTAAAGCGGCAGCCCCTCGCGGAGGACTGCCGCACACAAAACACAAAATAAAGTCCAGGCCTGGTCCTCTCTCGTCCAACACTGTCGTCACTCCTCCTTTTATCCTTCCGTCGTCCAACACTGTCGTCACTCCTCCTTTTATCCTTCCGGAGCTCCTCCATGGGACTCGAGACCGGTGAGTGGCACAGGTGTCGTGCATTAGCATTTACTCCACCGGCCTCACTCCGTTCCCACGGCTCTCGGCCCCCCCCCTCTCGTCACAGCCACCTTTGCCGTAAGTCAGTTTGTGAAACTTCATCCCTCCAAGATATTCCACGGTCAACTGTAAGTGTTATTACTGGAAAAAGGAAGCGTTTAGAAACAGCAGCAACTCAGCCATAAAAGCAGAACGATAATGCAGAGTGATGATGCAGAGCGCATGGTGCGCAAAAGTCATCAACTCTCTGCTGATTCCATAGCTGAAGAGTTCCAAACTTCCACTGGTCCATAAAGACATGGTTAGATGAGTTTGGTGTGGGGGAACTTAACTGGCCCGCACAGATCCCTGACCTCAACCCCACTGAACACCTTTGGGATGAACTGAAACAGAGATTGCGCGCCAGGCCTTCTTGTTCAACATCAGTGCCTGAACTCAAAATTGCTCTACTGGATTAACAGGCAAAAATTCCCACAGAAACACTCCAAAATCTTGTGGAAAACCTTCCAAGAGGAGTGGAAGCTCTTATAGCTGTAAAGGGGGACCAAATCCATTTTAATGTCTATGTATTTAGAATGCAATGTCTTTAAAATCTCAGTTGGTGTTGTGGTGTATATAGAATATAAATAATACTAAAATAAGTATAAGGATATGTTTTAGAAGACGTCTATATGTTGACATCAGTGTATGTGTGCGAAAGCCGCACTTTACATATGAATACCTATGAATACTAATGAGGTCACGCAGTGTGGTTTGAAGAGCTCGATCCAATCACACTCCCCCTCCAGTGTGTATAATCAATCAAAGGGGCATGGATTTAAGAAAGATTGATGCACAAAGCAATCAAACTCGACCGAGAGACCAAACAACGTCACTTATATGACATAATGATGTCAGCTGGAAAATCTATGTTGGCACAAAAGGGTCTTTTACCTGCATAAAACTGAGACCCCATTTAAAGACTTCATTACCATTAAATTAGTCATCCTGCATTGTAGATCATCACATCCATGGTTTAAATCAGCTTCTCCTAATGTTACGAAAAGTATACAATAACACAGAGAGCCTTCATGCTAACCCAAACTCCTACAGCGTGCCTCATAATAATACATATTGAATCAGCAGTCGTTTGATGCATGCTGGGAGGTTTGGTTGGAACAGCAGGTCTATTCCTCAGTTCAGCAGTACGCTGGAGGCTGTGTATCTAAGGGCTAGCTGCGGGTTTACCAAGCCTGAACTTAAATCCACTGCACAGCCCTCGCTCTCTTTCTCAGATGACAGGGTAGGAGCTTGTTCAGTGTTTCTGGCTGCGCCCTCAGTCAAACTGTTCATGTGAACAATTCAATCCTACTCCCTAGAGCAAGTCAACAACCAGATTGACGTAGACTGAATTTTGAAACAGGCCTTGTAAAGTAAGAATCCAAAGAAAACCCCCAATGCATTGGCCTGTTTTTATAAAGCATACAAGCTACCATCAGTGTGATACCTACATCAAACTAAATCATAGCATGGTTTGGCATTTAAAGTGTCTATTCTCCAAAAAATATGGCTGTAATTGAAGTCAGCATGAAGTTAACCCTATTTACGTTCTTCCTGTTCTTGTTGTAAACGATTAATCAGTGCATCCAAAGAAAATATTGTTTACTTTAATCAAAAGTAATGACTTGCTCTTACTCTGAAACAACTTTCTTTTTCAGGTGATTTCACTTTTGTGGGCTATTAGCGAAACAGCTTTGACATTGTTTTAGCAACCTCACATTCAGTCTGGCTCCATTCTGACATTTCATAGTCATTTTTCGGGATCCAATCAATTCCTGATGGATAGAATAAACTGACTTGTTTTCTGAGTTTCACTCAAAAATACTTCACATTTAAGAAGTAAAATGGGTTGCAAATGGTAAAATACTTTAATAACCTCCAGTTTTGGTAAAGGATGTCTACCCTTCTTATTATGAACTGCGTCTAATTATAACAATTTGAGAATCAAATATGATTACCTACATTCTCCAAACACCTTGTCTTGTAATAAAGCATTTCCGTCTTTCGGATGAGACGTTAAACCGAGGCCCTGACTCTCTGTGGTCATTAAAAATCCCATGGCACTTTTCGTAAAAAGTAGGGGTGCTGTGGCTGCTGTCGCATCATCCAGGTGGATGCTGCACACTGGTGGTGATTGAGGAGAGACCTCAATCGTTTTATGCCTCATACATTACTCATTTATGGGAAGGACCCAAGCAGAGGACGCATACGCAGTTACTTTTTTGGTTGATATAATCCTTAGGTTATTTTTTCAGTTTCATTTAAATTTGTAGTTAAAATAACTAAAATGTATTTGAAAGTTTAGAATTAACAGCCTTTGGAGAGTGTAGGCAATTGGGCAGAGCGCATGCACACAGGCTTACGCTGGTAACACATCAGTGGACTTTCCTCATCAATATAGGCTATATTTTTATATGAATAAATCTCTGAAGGGAACCGACTGAATTTTTGGAGGTAGGTTTTTTCAAGTTTGACTGTAAACACATATAGAATTTTCCAAAAGACTTCTATTTCAAATAAATGCTGATCCTTTGAAGTTTCTATTCATCAAATACAAATCTAAGGGATCATGTGACACTGAAGACCTGAGTAATGGCTGCTGAAAATTCAGCTTTGCCATTGCAGGAATAAGTTACATTTTAAAATGTATTAAAATAGAAAACAGTTATTCATTTTAATAATATATTCACACTGTTTCACTGTATTTTGATCAAAAACTGCAGCCTTGGTGAGCATTGGTGAGACTTCTTTCAAAAACTATTCAAAAAACAACAACATCAATGATAATAATGATAATTCTAAACATTTCTAAAATAATCTTTAAAAATACATGCAAAATGTGTTTGCTCTTGGAAAGCACTGCAGAACTATTAAATAAGGAAGCATCACAGACCAATTTTCTAGTTCTGGTTCACAGAGAATTTTTCAGATGATTCTGTGAAGGCACACTGGCCTATTTTATGGTCAGTTGAAAACTGATAGTTGTCCTTTTTTACAAATGGTGCAGGATTTCTTGCCAAGCCCCATGAATATTCAGAGGGAACAGGGCCTTAGGGAAGCACACTAGCACGGAACTGTTATCAGACACTTCTCTCCTCTAAAGAGCCATGATACTTTTTCTTTTTCCACCCTTTTCCCCCATTTTTCTCGCCGAACAACTCTAAGTTTTCAGGGACGGGTTATAATAAAAGAGTAGAGGAGGATTTCCGTGCGACTGGTGTGATTAATTGAGCCTGGCAAACAGAAAATAAAAAGTCAGTGGAGCCATATTGTTCATTAACTTGTTTAGTGTTTGTGTGCCAGAGACGATGAGCTCACATGATCTGCAGCCACGACGTTCCACTCTAGGAAGTTGATATTCCCACTGGGAAAGCTTGGTATAATTGACTTTCTGGACTTGCACGCTTAACGGTCAGCAGTCAAGGAGAACTCAGCACATGGCCGCATAACTAACAATTTGTGCTTGCATAAACAAATGCTGCCAGCCTTAATCAAACACACAAACTCCCACACAAATGGTGAAAATGTCACACTCTGAAACCCCTCCAAGAACAAAAGGTGTCGTGAAATCAATTAATAAAGTAAGCAGCGGCAAAAAGTGCTGCAGTGGATACAATACGTGTTGGCACACCTTGCGTAGCAGATACTTTTAGGGTATCAAAAGATGTCAACCTTTAGTTGGAAGCCTTAGAGCCCAAAAAAATGCTAAAAGCTGACTGTTCCTCATAGCTGCAGGGGAGAGCAGGTCGCATGGGATAATATTTAGCGGGGCCCTGACCTCACCGGGCCAAGTGCCATCATGACTATGAATGAGATGCGGACGAGTCCAGACATTCTTGGGGAACTTGGCCTCATGAATGCTGGAGAGAGAAAGCTTTGATAAAAACTCGAATGGCAGATTCAACCCCGTGACACTGTGCTATGAAAAGCTAACAGAAAGCGCTAAACTGCCTCTAACCAAAAAATTTAATATTGTGAACTTGAGGTTTGGTGGAAACTGTGGGTACATCCAACACTTTTCTATAACTGCCTGGATAATAGTTATATTAGTGTACAGTAGGGGGGTCAATGATACTAATTTTTGTGCTAATAATAGATGTATAAAAAAAAAGATTTTTTTTATGTTTTTGTCTCTTATGTTCACCAAGGCAGCATTTATTTGATCAAAAATGCAGTGAAAACAGAAATAGTTAAATATTAGTATTATAATTTTAAAAAAAAACTATTGTTTTCTATTTTAAAATGTAATTTATTCTTGTGATAGCAATGCTAAATTTTCAGCCACATGATTCTTCAGAAATGTGCTCGAGAAACATTTCTTATTACTATCAGTGTTGAAAACAGTTGTGCTTTATTTATTTATTTATGAAAATATATACAAAATATAAATATGTTTTTGGAAACCGTGAAACAGTTTTATAGGATGCTTTCATAAATAAAACGTTTGAAAGAACAGCATTAATTTAATATAGAATTTTTTATAACATTATAAATAGTTCACTTTAGATTAATCTAATGCATTTTGATAATTTCTTCTTTAAAAATTCGACGCGTTTCAGAAGGCGGGGCATACAGGAGAAACAATAATGTACAGTATGTGGAAAATAATGTGTTTTTTTAACTTTAAACCGCATAAACACATTTCATTACACCAAATACACAAAATAATGTTCTTTTTAGCAGCATCATATGACCCCTTTAAATCTTACTGACCACAAACTGTTTTACAATTTTTTACTTAACTTGAACTAATTACATAAATTAACTGACTAATCCTGACTAATTTACTGTAATATAATAAATCACTAATTTACTGTAATATAATAAATCACATTAATCAACATTTCATGAGAAATGACCCTTAACCAATAAATTATTTATTTTCATATATGAACATGAACCTATGACTGGCCATTTTGAAATCAAGTTTGTCATTCTGTCTGCTAACATCAAGCATTCATCTTTTCAGTATCCATATAAAAGCTCTTTGAACCTGCTTTCACCATGCCACTGCAAAAGTGGCAGAACAAAATTTATACATAGCAATTATAGAGATTTTCATTGAACTATATACAGGGCCAGGGGCAACACAGTAAATCTCACTTAAATCTTTTGCCTTTATGTGACACGCTAGTGCGTTTCTGCAGCATGTTCAGGGGTATCCCATTAACCTCCTGTACTCACAGCCCCGCAGTATAAGTTCCTCTTTACAGCTAAATGGATGTAAGGATTAGCAAGGGAATAATAATAAAGCACACTGTAGGCAAGCCATTATGAATGGACGGCTAAAGAGATGAATGTTGTATGTGGTTAAATTGAGCATGGGCTTTCCAGCTGCTGGGCCTGAAACACCATAAAAAAGAGTGACAGAAAAAGAAAAGGAGAGACAGTGTATGGAGGAAACAGCAGAAAGGTAATAAGCAAGGTTTTGCCAAATTGGAAAGGAACATGAAAGGAACAGTGCACATAAAAATGAAAAATCTATCATTATTTACAGAATACAGGAAAACAAAAAGATTTCATAGTGACCCCGGGCTTTCAAGCTCTAAAAAAAAAAAAGAAAAAAAAAAAGTGTAAAATAAGCAATAAAAGCATAAAAGTATTTTAAAGTCAATCTATAGCTTTGACAAATTTTGAAACTATTAGTCAAGTGTAGGGTTGGGTATCGAAAACCGGTTCCATTTTAGAACTAGTTCCAAATTTCCAAGAACCGAGTATTCGATAAGACGGGTGCATTTCGATTCTGCTTAACGATTCCTGCGTTCGCATTTTAATGTGATTAAAAACGATTTAAGTGCAGGAACGGAAAGAACTTGCGCCCTGTTTGCGTGCAGCGCACATGAAGCGCAAGCGCGAGCACAGAGAACAGAGGTCGCGGTACGGGTTCCCGGTTTGTGTCCGTTCTCGAACCG
>NW_015624543.1:478443-489205 GCF_001515625.1 Sinocyclocheilus rhinocerous | reverse complement strand
CCAAAGACTTAAACTACTTCAGTCTGTGTGCACTGAATTTATTTAATACACGAGTTTCACAATTTGAGTTGAATTACTGAAATAAATTAACTTTTCCACGACATTCTAATTTATTGAGATGCACCTGTATATGCATTTTAAGCTCCCTTTTCTGAAGGGGGGGGGGATTCTTTGTCCAGTCAATTTGCTGTTAACACCATATTTTCTTTAAAAAAAATGTCTAAACATGTATGTGGGTCATGTGATATATAAGAGTGCTTACAATAAAGAAAAGGTAAAAAAAATAAAATAAAAATCATGACTGGTATTTGGAAATTCACTCTTGAAATGTCATGTTTAATGCCTCTAAAATGTCATCTAACCAATAAGCAAAACGTAATAACACAATTCCTTACACCTTAAATACAAGTGAACACCTCTTTATCATTATTTTCAAATGGTTTTAAATATATGTTTTAATAATTCAAAGTATTTAAAACATTTCATAAATTAATTTATAAACATTATCATGTTTTTGGGAGTCTCACAAGATTTGTCAACCTGAACTAACCTTTCTTTGTCACAAAAAGATCAAATTATGTGATATTTAAAGACACTTAATTATTATTATTATTATTTGAATATTTCATTTTTGCCCCGTTCCAACTTCCTGTAGAATATATTGACATAGGAAAGAAAATTGCACTTTGTCAAGCAAATTCATGGGGTCTTTAGAAGTCAATAAAAAGTGGTGAGATCTCTGTCTTTGCTTTAGTAGAGATGCCTAAATGCCTAAAATGCCTAACATCTAAATTAACTGGTCTTACTTAAGTCTACTATCACTGAATCAAACTATTAATTTATACCAACAAACTGATCAGGTAGAAATACGTGTGTACTAGCAGTGTATAGCAATCTGGACAGTTTTATCTATTTATTAATAGGTACACGCTATAGTCTGCTATTTAATCAGCACACTAACATGATTGCAAGTTAGTTATCATGCCATGTAAGATGCCGTACAGCTCTTTTATTGACGAGCAACATGCTCATATCGTATGGAGTTTCAGTGTTTCATTTAGATTCTAAAAGGCTATTCTTATAACTCATCCCTCCAAACAGATGCATAAAATTATCTTTGACAAACGGCAAACAACTTGAACGTGTATCTATGCGCTGATCAGTTTTGTCCCTTCTGCACAGCACCGCATTTCAGTCGCGCGGCGGTTGCTAGGGTACCCAGGGCGGTTGCTAAGGTGTTGCTATGCGGTTGCTAGGGTACCTGGAGCGGTTGCTAGGGTGTTGCTATGCAGTTGCTAAGATACTCGGGGTGGTTGCTAGGGTATCCGGGGCATTGCTAAGGTGTTGTTATGCGGTTGCTAGGGCACTCGGGGTGGTTGCTAGGGTGTTGCTATGCGGTTGCTAGGTTGGTTTAAAAAGTGATGAGATCTCTCTCTCTTGCTCACTCCTCCTGTCACTCACTCTCGCACCATCTGACTGCAAGCACAGTTAGTCCACATATTGATTTTGGGGAGGTAATTACATGAGCAGGCCAAGATCATCAAAGCACAGCCAATGTGCTTTTTATTGTTCAACAACTTCCTTTGAAATGGAGGATATGTTCAGGGTGATGTTTTCAAAGATACATGAATTCAGCTTTTCTCATTCAGATTCCTCACTGTGTTTGCACTCCTCAAATTAAATTTATGCTGTGCTGACTTTAGGTTCTTTCACAGTGGAAAACCACATTTTTTTTATTCCTTATACTCAACCACCCAGAGCAGAATCCATTTTCTGAAGGGAGCAGCATTACGTGCGCCTCTCTCTGATTTTTCCTCATCGTAATGTCTGAAGCGAAACACAAAGCATGCAATTTTCCACCCCAAGCTTCCAAGACATCATAATGGCTAATAAATGCTGCCATGTTAAAGTGTTCGATTCACATATTCTAGGCATTGCAGTTCCTTTCAGTTCAAGGACACTACTGTTAATTTACATTGGATTGTCCAATTGACTCAAGCAAAAAAAAAATGCAAGTTGTGCAATCACAATTAGAACTGATAGTTTGTTTAGCTTCCTTCATACCACCAGTGATGCAAAATCTACATCAACTTGTTACTCTGCTTTCATTTCGTTTAGTTTCTATGCTAATTAACATTCCCTACCCTCAACATCAATAGAGGGGAGGACATGAACCATCTTGAAAAAATAATGACTGATTATTGTGCCTCAAGATGAAATTTTGCTATGTCAAGGACTTCAGTAAATCTATTCAACCTTCCAGAGCCTGAAATGTCGATTGCACAGAGGACTAGACTTTATCGGACCTGAGGCCACCTGAATGTCCCGAAAGTTAATTCCCTGAGTTCAATTTTCAATTTTTCGGTTTGAATCCATCACACCTCAACAATATAGCTAGAATCTTGTGCACAGAGGGGCCATATATCCAGCTCCCTTTTCTAATCTCAGATGTCGTTAGAATGATTTAAATTCAATATGTTCTCGAGTTCACAAATTAGAAGATTAAATATCTCCAGTACATCACGGCCTTATCAGAATTATTGCACTTGGGATTACTTATTTCTGCTTTTGCTGCATCCTCTACATGTGCAAATAGAGTTGAATATTATTTGTTTTGAGCAAGAAGCATGCAGTTATGAGTGCTGTGAATGCTAATAATATTTGAGTAAGTATACAACATGCACAGCATAGTAAATAGATTCAAATGCAGAGAGAAAGACACTTGTACAAAAAAGGTCATAACATGAAAAATATAATTTTCTGTGGTTCAGTGTAATGCCAACAAACTGTAGGCTTCAGACCAACAGCACGACTGCAAGTGCAATATTGCTTTTATTCAACAGTTCACTGAACAAGAAGTTAATACTGAATTAGGCTGTGCCTAATTTTACTCTATCAGCAAAAACAATTCCAAACAAAGGCAAATCCATTGTTGCATATCAGAGCAACACACAACAGTATCGTTTTATTTTCTGAATGAATCTGTGTTTTTAAACGAATCAGCTTATTGAGTAATTCAATGACTTGTTCATCAAGACCCATAAAAACGCTGAAAAGTCGCTGAAAAATCCCCACCACTATACATTGTTCAATAATCTACATGATGCATACCATTAAATGTACAATGCAACACATTTATATATCATTTTTAAACACACATTTCATCCCATATATAGCTAATAACTGACAATGATCACACTTTGTAGATGCCAGAATAAATGCATGTCATATTTTGTCAATACTGCATGGTTTTTATATTCCTTTCACAAAGAACTAGCATGTGCTGTGATGGTAGTGAGACCTGTTATTTAATGGTCTTGTATTTGGCCCTGTATCTGTCAACAGTTGCTCTTTGGAAGTTCAAATTAGCTGTTTATAACTTCAGGGCTTGTGCAACGCCTCAGTGCAGTGAAAATCAAGCCACACCAGCCGCAGGGCAGTCGGGTCTTATTAGAGCAGAGGCGATAATGATGACTGGGATCTGCAATCATAATTTGTGTCAAATCCAGGGTTTTATGCACTGATTATGGTGGCTATACAGAAGGCCAAATCTCCACCAATCTCTTGGAAAAATGATGTTAACACTCAATTTGAACAAAGCCCTAATCTAAAACAGCGTTTGGTGTTGCAGCCCCTCCATTCCAAACCTAAAGCTTTGTCCAGGTATTAAAGACCAACCTGCTCCTCCTTAACCCTCAAGAAATCTCTATAAATGGCCCATTTAAAGGTATAGTTCACCGCAAAATGAAAATTCTATCATTATTTACTCACCTTCACATCATTCTAAACCTATATAACTTTCTTCTGCAGAACACAAAAGAAGATATTTTGAAGAATGTTGGAAAACAATCAGTTGGTGACCATTGACATCTATTGTATGAACAAACATATATGAAACATGCATGCTATTTATTATTCATAAACTATTATTATTTTGAATGAACTATTTATATATTTTCAGATTTTATTTTAGTTTTAGTCATTTTTCATGTACTTTTGTCACTTTTGTTATATATATATATATATATAACCTGAATTGATTTTTATTTCAAATTTAGTTTTAGCAATTGTAATTCTTCAACTTGAACTTATTTTCAGGTAGTTGCCAAAGCGACATTTCTACTTTCATTTAAGTTTGTTATACTACATTTTACTTAGTTTCAGCTTTATTTTGGTTAAAAATATATTACTATTAGTTTTAGGCTTAGTTAACAATAACAACACTGGTATGACTTTCTTTCTACATTTTGTGCTTGTCAAAACACAAAGTCATACAAGTTTGTATTATATAAGAGTGACTGAACACAGATTTTTCAATATTAATATTATCTTTAATATCCATCATTTCACCTGGATGGTCACACTATTATGTGACAGCAAAAAAAAATACAGCAGAAAACATCAGAGGGCACAGAACTATATTTCTTAATTGGCCGTGACTGTGTTTCGACATTTGGATATTAGGGACAACTTTCAACTCCTGCATTCAACTTCCTCCTTCCTTTCCCTGCATTCGGCAAACCTATTGAAAATGAAAAGAGGAAAAGGCCACACGAGGCTTCCCCAAACAAGGTTATTAAATGGCCACTGGATCAAGAAAGCGGTCCCTGAAATGCTTTTTAGTCTATCTTGTTTTTCTTATTACTGCTGTGTCTGTTTACTGCTGGGACAAAGGCTTCAAACAGCCAGTGGGGTAGGTAAAGACACAAGAGGGGAGCAGCTCTCCCTGTTATTTAACCCAGCCAGATCTTGTCTGGTAACACAGCTTTATCTCTTAGAAAAGAGGAGGTGGGGTAATAAGGTCAGCCAAGCCCAGGAGACAAGGAAGTGAGACTCAGGAGAATGAGCATGTGAGTTTTCTAGATTGTGAGAAGAAGAGAAGGACAATTGGACAGAGAGCGGAGGAGAGGGACAAATGATAGCCACTAAGTGTCTGTTCACAGCGAAGCTTAATATGTTGAGTGTCCTGCTTTTACTGCTTAATCAAGATAGATATAGTAGAGTACTGGGAGGAAGTCTGTCTACAGATTGCAAGATCTGACTATTGGAATGAACTCATACAATGTCTGAATGATAATTGCATCTGAATGCTGAGAGTGACTGCACAACCATTTTTATTTTCACACGATATCAGAAGTAATTACACACAGTGTGCACATCATTCTACTTTTCTATCACTGAGCCATCCAAAAGTTTGGCTTCAGCAATGGATTATGCCATGCATCTACAATTTCAGATGAAACTAACCTTGGGTGAAAACACCTTTAATTACTTTATAACCAAATTGGGAAACTCAAGTATTAAAACCATGTGATGTTCGAATATCCTACCTATGTTAGGATGCATGTTGTGCAGGTTCAAGATTTACAGCGGTTTATAGCATTCCCACACCTTCTGAACATTTAATGTTCCTTATTTTAGAGAGTCACAAAGACAAATTTCAATGAAATGCTTTAAGTTGCAATGACTTTTTAAAGATTTTAGTACATTCAATTAGGGATGGGAATTGTGAGCAATTTAAGGTTTTAGATTCTTCTAAACGAGTCTGGAAACACTAACAATTCTTTTGAGAAATTCTTAATGGGATATTTACCCCAAAAATGAAAATTCAGTCATTATTTACTCACTCTGGTGTTCTTCAAATGCTTTCTTTCACAGACCACAAAAGGAGAAATTAAAAATAAATAAATAAAAATCTGCTGGCACTATTACATATTTTTGTAGGCCAAAACTAGCATTTCGGCACTTTCACTTTCATCGTCCAGAAGTCAATGGTTTGTTTGAATCAGTTTTTGGTTAAAAGCCTGAAATAAGGTCTGTGGTTAACACAAGCTCAAGATTTATTCTACAACATAAAATAGATTATTAACACCCCACTCATGAATTTCGTAAGCTTTCATGTGTCTGGAAATAGGTGGTTGATAACAAGTGGCTAAATCAGACTGTTGAGGTTGTCAGGGACATTAAACTCACTACTAGCATACTTTTACAGCCTTGTGTTTATAATCACGTCTTTGCAAACGATCATATTTCAAACATTCAGGGAAAAGGTTTTTATTTTAATAGAGACTGAAAGAACTGATGGAAGCTTTAGCGTTTAGCCAATTATATTTAGGTTTTAATTATATTTAGGCTTCAAAATCCATAAAGGTTGTGTTCATTTGTGAAGATTATCGTTATGAGCAAAACATTTAAGAATCATACATTTTTGTTGATCACAGAGCTTTTTTTCTGGAATAATCTAAAAGCCAATGGATAAATCCTATTGTTTTTTTTTTTGTCAAGGGAACCTTGATAGTACTCTAGTGACCAGCTTCAAGCTTTTTTAAAAAAGTGCAAAAGCATCACAGAATGATCCCATGAAACTTGTGCCGTAATTTCCAAGTGTCCTGAAGGCATATGATAGGGTTTGGTGAAAAGCAAACCAAAATTTAAATGCTTATTCAGTTAAAATCATAATTTTGGCCATTGTTCTGTTGTGCACAACAACACGTTCATGCAGTGGCGGCTCCAGGATATTTTTGTTGGGGGTGCTAAGGAGGGGCTTAACAGTTCAGAGGGGGTGCTAAAAAACTAATTAAATTGAGTGAAAGTAATGAACGTCTATAAGCTTCAGCTATCTAAATAGCATGCAAATTCAGCCACCTTGTGTTTTTTATATACAGCAGCTTCAAAAAAGGCAAATTATTATTATTTTTTATTAAACTTTGTATTAAACTTCTCATATGCCACTGTTATTAGTAATATAACTCCTAATGCCAACTGCCAAATATGACACTTACAAATGAATACAATTTATGAACGCACATAGAAAAGAGAGAAAGTAGGGATTTTGAATATGACTGAATGAAATATAATTTTATTTATGTCTCTGTATGTGATTTTAGATGGGTCATACAGTTCTGGGAAATCTATTATACTTAAAACAATCTTCTCCTCAACTGACACTCCAACATCCAGAGACCTGTCAACATCTACACCATCCTGACTTCATGGATCTGCCTTGCTTAAACCCCAGAAATATTTCTGAGCAATTACAGGTGCATCTCAATGAATTAGAATGTCGTGGAAAAGTTCATTTATTTCAGTAATTCAACTCAAATTGTGAAACTCGTGTATTAAATAAATTCAATGCACACAGACTGAAGTAGTTTAAGTCTTTGGTTCTTTTAATTGTGATGATTTTGGCTCACATTTAACAAAAACCCACCAATTCACTTTCTCAACAAATTAGAATACTTCATAAGACCAATTAAAAAAACACATTTTTAGTGAATTGTTGGCCTTCTGTAAAGTATGTTCATTTACTGTACATGTACTCAGTACTTGGTAGGGGCTCCTTTTGCTTTAATTACTGCCTCAATTCGGCGTGGCATGGAGGTGATCAGTTTGTGGCACTGCTGAGGTGGTATGGAAGCCCAGGTTTCTTTGACAGTGGCCTTCAGCTCATCTGCATTTTTTGGTCTCTTGTTTCTCATTTTCCTCTTGACAATACCCCATAGATTCTCTATGGGGTTCTGGTCTGGTGAGTTTGCTGGCCAGTCTAGCACACCAACACCATGGTCATTTAAGCAACTTTTGGTGCTTTTGGCAGTGTGGGCGGGTGCCAAATCCTGCTGGAAAATGAAATCAGCATCTTCAAAAAGCTGGTCAGCAGATGGAAGCATGAAGTGCTCCAAAATTTCTTGGTAAATGGGTGCAGTGACGTTGGTTTTCAAAAAACACAATGGACCAACACCAGCAGATGACATTGCACACAGCAAATCATCACAGACTGTGGAAACTTAACTCTGGACTTCAAGCAACTTGGGCTATGAGGTTCTCCACCCTTCCTAGGACCTTTAGGACCTTGGTTTCCAAATGAAATACAAAGCTTGCTCTCATCTGAAAAGAGGACTTTGGCAACAGTCCAAACAGTCCAGTTCTTCTTCTCCTTAGCCCAGGTAAGACGCCTCTGACGTTGTCTGTGGTTCAGGAGTGGCTTAACAAGAGGAATACGACAACTGCAGCCAAATTCCTTGACACGTCTGTGTGTGGTGGCTCTTGATGCCTTGACCCCAGCCTCAGTCCATTCCTTGTGAAGTTCACTCAAATTCTTGAATAGATTTTGCTTGACAATCCTCATAAGGCTGCGGTTCTCTCAGTTGGTTGTGCATCTTTTTCTTCCACACTTTTTCCTTCCACTCAACTTTCTGTTAACATGCTTGGATACAGCACTCTGTGAACAGCCAACTTCTTTGGCAATGAATGTGAAGGGTGTCAATGATTGTCTTCTGGACAACTGTCAGATCAGCAGTCTTCCCCATGATTGTGTAGCCTAGTGAACCAAACTGAGAGACCATTTTGAAGGCTCAGGAAACCTCTGCAGGTGTTTTGAGTTGATTAGCTGATTGGCATGTCACCATATTCTAATTTGTTGAGATAGTGAATTGGTGAGTTTTTGTTAAATGTGAGCCAAAATCATCACAATTAAAAGAACCAAAGACTTAAACTACTTCAGTCTGTGTGCATTGAATTTATTTAATACACGAGTTTCACAATTTGAGTTGAATTACTGAAATAAATGAACTTTTCCACGACATTCTAATTTATTGAGATGCACCTGTATTAGTGCAGCAGTTCACTCTGGCTTGCCAAGGAAAAGCACATAAGCACCATTTTGAGAAATCAGGATTAATAAAAAATATGGCACATATGGGATCTTTCTGTTATACTTTCCATCTCTGTCTTTAAAATTTGAAGCTGGTTGCTATTCAATGCCATTATGGATGAGAGCGAGCAGGACATTTTTTATTTTTTTTATTTTTGGGTTGGTAAAAGAAAGTCAGTAGAACAACAACAGGCTGAGTAAATAATGACTGAATTTTTTTTTTTGGTGAACTATCCATTTATGAACAACATAACAGAGTACTGTTCAGTAAGTGAGTCAGATTAATCGCAATACACGGCTCGAGTTTTGTTTTTGATTCACTATAAAAGAATCAGCTCATAAGAGTAATTCGTTCAAGAATAGGACTACCCTAGTCACGCTGTTTGTTTCTGTGTAAATTATATGCCACTGATATTCCTTATCAAGACTAGAGGAAGCTATGTTTCTTACCCTGGCAAGTTGCAAAGCGAGAGTCTGAATCCATTCACGCTGAACAGTTTCTCCAAACTTGGCAAAAGAATTTCCTCCTGACTCACAATAGGATGGAAAAAAAGCCTCGGCTCATAACTCATTTCTCAGATACAGTATGACTCTGAATCAGTGCTACCTTCAATTGTGTGCTGCTTTTTCTTGCACCCAGTGCCACAGCTGTGCAGTTCATCCTTAAGGCCCTTAAAGCTTGACCGTTCAGTGACATTTTTCTGCATTTACAACTTTAGTTGCAGCTTTATTCAAATATTGCTTTTGGCATTCTTCACACAATATCTATCACTGCTCAGTTTGCACACCATTTACGCAAAAATCTCTCACTTGAACTCAGGTACAGTATTAGACCTACTTGCCGTTCACACGCACTTCAGAGATTCAATTCTGCTCAAAAAAGAGCAGAAAGCAGTGAAGTTTAATAACACACTGAGAATGAGGCTGAGGCGTCTGATAAAAACAACCGTTGTGCAATGTGCTACATATTTTCAAAGGATTCCATTACGGGTAATTGATATCAGTTATATGCGGAATGATGATTTTGTTACCACTTAGTATCTTATTGGCAATCTTTAACATCTAAATCAGGTCCTGGGAAGGATTGTCAGCATTCATTGTGGTACTAAGAATTGATCAAGGTAAACAGTTTAAAAGGTTTTAGACAAATGAGGACATACAGCCTCTTTATTACTGCAATAGAATATGACTAATAAGCTCAATTGCAGATTAGGATCATTGACAGAACCAACATGGACTCACAATAATCGCTATATGAATCAGCTGCATGGATTTTGAAGAGCAGTTACTGATTGCATGATGAATTCAAGTTGACATGCAGAGGATAACAATATCCTGAGATTAGTGAGTGATAACCGGATCCAGAGCTCTAAAAGAGCATCATGAAAAGCCAAAAACTCGCTGGTTTAAAAATGTATCAATCTGTCACAAACGTAAATGTTACTGACACTGCATAAAGGAAGCATAAAACTGTATGTACCTGCTGTGAAATTGTAGCTTGCAGAAAATCCCATCGCTTCCAATTCACCATCCGCAACAAATTTTATCCATAGGTAACGGCCGCTCGATCTGATATATGGAGGGTTCTGTTGGCCGCAGTAGCGTCCAATTATTGGAGAAAAGCCAAAGGGCCCATCCCGGACTTCAATATGGTCAAATTTACATTCCCATGAAGGCTCTATTGAATACTTTTCATCAAAGAAAAGATCAATGCATTGTCTTGGGGGAGCTGCAAAGGAGAAAAAAAAAAAAATCAAGACTGACATCTGTAATTTATGATGGATGATGTCATGTCCAACACACTCTCATGGCAATTCATAACTACAGTTTGGTAGGTGAACTGGTGGCTAATTGTCTGAATTTGTATGAGCTTATTCATACCTTTTTGTATAGTCTGCTCAATATAATTAGATTATAGATGAACCTTTGTGATTACGTTTTTTTTTTCTTAAATATTGTACATTTCTGTATGAATCACATTCAAATGAAAATCTCGACCTCGTAAAATAGTTATGTTTTGCCACAAGATCGGGTTCAGGGATTGAAATTAACTTTTTCACTCACCAGCCAATTTGGCTACTAAATTTTTAAGTTACTGGCCATTCATAACTT
>NW_015624543.1:470944-478293 GCF_001515625.1 Sinocyclocheilus rhinocerous | reverse complement strand
TTTACGAAAATTACCCCGCCAAATTGGCTAGTGATTTGACAGCGTTCCCCGCCACAGCTGATTTTTACCCGCATTTGGCGGGTTGGCGGGTGTTAATTTCTAACCCTGATCGGGTTGGTAATGTCTGCCATTACTAGCATACAAAGGAAGTTTTGGTGATATGGATTGCATTCATATGCATTTATTTCCACTGTAACATGATAATCACACAAAATGACTAAAATTTTGAAAGGATGAAAATAATATACTAATACAAGAGGAATTAGCTCCGAAGTTTGAAGACCACATGGGTTTAATAGTGGGATTTATTAATAAGATCTCATAATATTTGTAATCAGTGCTGGGAAGTGACTGACTACATGTAATCTGGATTGCGTAATCAGATTCCAGAAATTAGTTACTTGTAATTAGATTATATTAGGCCTACATTTTAAAATACTCGTAATCAGATTACAGTTACTTTATTATTGACTACATGAATACATATTCACACAAGTGTTAACATTTCAACATTGCATCAACTACTGATGAGCATTATTTTTATTTGAATTATTACTCAGTGGGTTATTTAACCATGTATTACTATGTATTTGGAAGGCTTTTGTCTTTCAAAACATTACAATGCACAAAATGCAAAAAAAATAACATATTTTTAGTAAGTGTTTTATTTTGATTGTTGTTTTACTATTATTTATATATTATTTATCTATCTAGCACTGTTTGTAATTATATTATGACAGCAAATAGATTATCACATATAAACCATCTGATTACAAAAAAAATTACTACTAGCTTCTTAGTTCAATTTGATTATTAGCTAGCAGCAGCACAGTATGCTAGCAGTCCAACAGATGCAACTGAAAGACAACCCAATTTTTCTCCCCTTTTTTTGGAAATCTAATTGCGTTAATCAAATTAACATTTAGATATTGAAAGATTGTTAATCTATAAATCCTTCTGTTATGAATGCAAATGAAAGACTAGTGCGTATTAGCATCATAATGGTGCTGCATATGATGAACAATCAACTGATTGCTCCTGCATCTTTCACTCCAAGTGCCACTGCGCTGCTGAACAATTCAAAACAACCCCCACCATCCAAGTGTCACGTGACAGATTTGTATGTGTTGTAAGTTTTTTTTAATTTATTTTTTTACCTTCAATGATGTAGATGCATTCTCGCTCTGGAGGATATTTGTTTGGGTAATTGGGTGAGGTGAAGAGGCCTCCCTCTGGTTCTTTCACCCAGGTTCCACACTGCTCTGCTGGCTGCACTCCTGAATTGTTTTTCACTGAGAGAGAGCAGTCAAATGTCAGAGATTGCCAGGAAACATGGAGATGGAGAGTGGGTGGGTATTCTGTGACAAAACATCATTACCGGTTTCCTTCTTTGTTGCCCCAGACAACCCAAGCATGAGAAGACCTGCAACAACTGTGACAAAAGATTTAAGATCAAAACAGCATACAACCATGTGGACTGTTGCATTAAATTACAAAACGGATATTTGAAAATGCATTGTAGGAATGGTTGAAACTCAAGACCTGAAATCGTATCCTTAAGGAATTTGATCTAAACCAGGATAAAATTTCTTGTACTTTTATTTCTATTTGTTGTTATTTATTATGTATTTATTTTGCGTTTATTTCTCAGACTGATTCATTTACTATGGATGTACTGTACATTTGGGAAACAGATGATTTTATAATCTCACCTTAATCTGGTAGCTGTTTTGGAATATGGTAGCTAATACAATTGGTCGCCGATTGGTTGACTAGCTACAAACCAACTTAAACTTATATGCCCATCTAGCAACCGGTTTGTTGCTGTTCCAAGATGTTCTACCAACTTGAACTAGCTAATAACCAGCTTCGAACAACCATTTTAGGCCAGCTAGAAAGCTACCATGTAAAAACCAGCTTAACAAACTGGTATGACAAGTTTATAGATGGTTTGTTGCTGGTCCAAGATGGTTTACCAGCTTGTGGACTACCACATCACTAGCTTGGACCGGCTAATAACCAATTTTGCACCAGCAAATAATCAGCTTAGACCAGCTAGAAACCAGATACCAGCTTAAGATGTATTTTCCAGCAGAAAACAACACAACTGGGAAAATATGATATAGACTGCAATGTCATGCAGTTGCATATCACTCTAAGTATATTAAATGAAATTATTTCAATCAGCTTACAATCACACACAAAGTTCCTAAAGGAAGAAAGCGATACTGACCGGTAATTGCGAATAGACCTCATGCGTAAAATGAAACAGAGAAGAGAGTGAAGTTAACTGGCAGCTGGACTCACCGTGAAGGAACCTGTTCCCATGTACCATGTCTATTCCTTTCACAAAGGGCTTTCTCAACTAATTCCATTTAGATCGGAATACTTTCAGAAGAAAATATGGATATTTACGAAAAAAAGAAGCAAAAATCACAGCGAATATGTCAATAGCCCTGAATTAATTTCACTATATTAATCAATTACAATGGAGATTCCAGCAGAGATCCACAACTATGCATTATTAGTTCCGTATAAAACCAGAAAAAGGTGCAAACATTTCCATCCAAACGTTTCCAAACCCCTCTGGTGCTCTTGATGGATTAATAGGTCCGTCATTAGCTTTTCCTGAACGCTCCACCTTTCCAGAGTCACGAAAAAGATTCATAAAGGGGAAAGGTTGGAAAATCTTCCATCCATCTCCAAGGAACACTTCTAAGAATATCCATTCCAGTTCATTTTTCCATTGCTGAGCAAAGCCAACTTCAACAAGAAAACTCAGCGACAAGAAACGTGTTTAAAGCCTCATTCCCCTGTTTCCTCGGCGGTATATGCAGTATAAAACCCCTTTCCTTCCCTCCACATCAAAGAGTTAATTCATTTCATCGCTCCTCTCCGGCCATTCATTAATTTCAGTTCTTCAGCAGAGTTATGTCAACATGATGCGGCAGCACACGGAACTGTTCGTCATATATCCACTAAAGATATTGTTGATGATGCTCTTGAAGACGCACCTCAAAGCCGGTCAGACTGCGGGGGGATCCAACACCTCACGCAGCAGCACTAGAGCGAAATCTGGGAGGTAAGCAGAAAAAAAGCTCTATGTGAGGAAAAGAAACAAGCAAAGAGATGGATATCTAGCTAGAACTACTATCAGCATCTCCGGCATTTACTGCACCTGCAGTGCTGGATTGGCGAAGAACATCTTCAGCCTGCGGACAATTGGAGTGAAGTAGCGGAGCATGAAGACACTATAATTCATTCGAGGTTTTATACGGGATTTCTTCTAGCTTCTTTCAGGAAAAATCACCCTGTTTATCTGGCTTTAAAAATGTTAACTTCATTCATCAATAAACTTGAAGCGATCTAAATATGGAGGAATCAGCCGCGCTGTTTTCTCGCCAGTATTTCCCATTCTAAATGTGCGCAGTGTTAAGCCATTATTGTTAACATGAGTTTGCTTTAAACGTGTGGTTCGTAGAGTAGATGTTGTGTGTGGAATAATGAATTGTTGTTCTTAAATGATCCTTGAAAAGGACAATATAGTAACCACATACCACATATAAACGGGGAACTTATTCCTTTATTATTATTATGTTTTATTTAAAATGGGTATCTAGGCTAAACATGCTTTAAAAATACTTAAAGCAAAATCACAACATATTTAGTCGTTTTCAGAGAAAACATGTATTTATTTATTTATTTATTTATTTATTTCAACAGTTGAAGCATACATCTAACAAAATATTGCTTAAAATAAGAACAAAACTATTTTGGAAATGGTAACATTATAATAAATGTTTATTGTATTTAACTGCCAAAATAAAAAAAGAGCATTATGGGGTAATAGGTGACTGTATGTTTAAGTTACAGTACATGTCATTAAATTACTCCAAAACACTCCAACGTACATGACTGATAACAAAAACTCATTAAATAAAACCCAAACAAATGTGATTCTGCATAAATTATAAGACAATTCCTACTTTTTTCTTATAAAATAATGATTGTATTTTTTGTGATAGAAAACACTGCTCTTTATACTGTACATGAGTTTTCATGAAATAATAGATGATGATTTATTTAATAGATGATGAGCATCAGTCATATACTTATATTATTCTTGCTGCTTCCAATTATAAAGAAAGCATATGCAATAAATGCCAGACCCTTTCTGTTGCCTAAAATAGCTGCATGGTCATCACAGTACTTTGGCAACCTCTCCCCATTTCATACCAGCAGACTGATAGGCATCAGTTCCAGCTGCATTGATAGAAAGTGCCAATACACACAGAGTTTCCTCATCGCCGTATTTGAATATATGCATCTTCAACGTTACGAGCATGCAAAATTATTTTTATACTGTACATATGCCTTTGCATTAATATTCCTTTCCCTGATGCTATAATCTCATTAAACACGTGCTCTCAGAACATCAGTCTCCTTTAAGCATGCTAATGTGAAGTACACTGCAGACAGCTGATCTTTATAGAACATGAAAGTCAGCACAAAATCAAAGGCTTTTGAACATAGACAGAGTCACAAACCGAGTTATTATAAGAAATTGCACCTTTTTAATGATCAAAAACACTTTAGGAACTCAGAAATGCTTGCATAGTTTTTCATTAAAATTGTCAAGATTTGGATTTAGGCACATATGATGGTTCTTAAGTGTATCTGCGACCCAAATAGGCTGTCTAACAACTAAGAGCGTATTGATGTTGATAGTAAAAAAGCAGTCTGCCCTGCCCTAACAGTCCCCCTACTCAGTAGCGGCTGCTTTAACAGAGCTAATGATGAGCCACTCCATTAAAACGCAACTCTGAGAAGCAAACTCTGACACTGAATGTATTAATCTTTAGAATGATACACGCAATGTTATGTTGAAGCTCAGAAAAAGGGTTGTGATTGAATGTGGGGTTTTCCCGAAGAAAACATAAAGTAAAAGCTCACCAAAAAATTAAAATTGACTGAAAATGTACCCTCAGTCCATCCAAGATATAGATGAGCTTGTGTCCTTATTGGAATCTATTAGGAGAAATTTAGCATTATATCACTTGCTCTCCTCTGCAGTGAATGGGTGCCATCAAAATGAGAGTCCAAACTGCTGATAAAAACATCACAATAATCAACACGTAATCCACATGACTCCAGTCCATTATTAAATGTCTTGTGAAGCAAAACTTCAAACCTTCCAGCTAAAATATGAGTCCTCTCTCCATAATACTGCTTTCTCCAGTGAAAAAGTAATCTCGCCTGAATCAGGAGAGAAATATGCACAGATCAAGCACTGTTTACATGAGAAAACAGTCCAAACAAATAAACAAATATTGTGATTTTTTTTATCAGCTGTTTGAACTCTCATTCTGACGGCACCCATTCACTGCAGAGGGTCCATTGTTGAGCAAGTGATGTAATGATACATTTCTCCAAATCTGTTCTAATGAAGAAACAAACTCATCTACAACTTGGATGGCCTGAGGGTGAGTACATTTTCATTTTTGAGTGAACTATTCCTTTAACGCTCAGTTTCTTTATATCTTATGTTTTAAGGACAAATAGTAAGAACATACAGTACCAAAAATAGCAGTCACAGACATATCGAGGTATGCGATCAGTGTAGCAACAGTAGAACTCCTGCAGGTTAGTTTTGTTGGAAAATTCCAGTAGTTATGAACACTCAATCAGCTCTGTCTCACGGCAATAACAGTATAAAATGTAAAAGTGGCCTCAGGACTTGATTTATTTCTTTAGACAGAGGTAAAAATAAAGGAGGAAGCTGAGTCACTGCTGAGTGAAAGCTACATTTATGGAAGTCTGAAGAAGTCCACACACATCAAGCTCTAAGACTCTGACCAAGAGCATCTGTGGTTCATGGTGTGTGTGAGTGTATAAGGATGTGGGATAGGAGACTTACTTTCTGAATAACAAACATCATATATGACCTATATTCTCTGATTTGTTAGAATCTGATTCTAAAACAAGCACAGCTTTATAATTAGACATAGGCCAATAATTTTTTTTGAAAAAAAAAAAAAAAAAAAAAAAACAGATCCTTTTCATCACTATCAGCCATTACAGCCACTATAAGCACAGGTAAGGCCAGATTGTTTTTGGCGAGTGATGATAGTGCTTCTCGAAATTGGAATTTCCCCAGGAAAAACTCTGCAAGAAACTGAACATCTTGCACTGGACCTTATTTCTGAAAATATACTGTGATTTATGCAGCAGTTTATTATCGTTACCATGCAGAACTGTCCATAAAAACACCAATTGAAGGATTTAATCATCAAAGCTTAAAAAAAGCCTTTTAAAAAGTATGGTTAATGAATTAGCATTCACCACTTTGTAACAACCAGCAAAGCTGTTTGTCCATAGTTTCACTTCAACAAGGCACTGTCAGAGGGATTTGAATGTAAATGTATACTAGCTAATCCTATTAGGGATCTTTTTGTTATATTTCAAAAGATGCTGCAAAACTTTGCAAAACCAGTTTAATATTTATAACGTCCAAATCACTCAAAATTCAGCTCACTAATTGGTTATTTTAGGGATGACTAATGAGAAAATGGTAATTATGTAAATAAGAGCTTATCTTGCTTACTGTATGCAACACCACAACTGCAGAGTTCAGTTGCTACAGCTCATGTGCGAAAAATATATGAGGAAATCTGCATCCAATGAAAGTAATTAATTCTTCTTTCCCTAAAAAGCAACTTATTAATGAAAGGTGTGAATCTCTATCATTTGAAGTGAGATAAGCAGGGTTATGGTTCTGCTGCTCTGAGTTTCTAATTAAAAAGCTCAGGGGAGATGGAATACCAGTCATGTATACACATATTAATAAATACATTCATGAGCAAATGAGAAACAAAGACTGTATGAGTATAGACTCCCACTGAATTTAATTAACCTTTTCTGATACATATTTCATGATATTGGAAAATAAAACTCATTTGACAATTTTTATCTGTAATATGTTTATGTTTACAGTTAACAGTTAACTACGAACATGACTTGCTATAGCTGGGAAATTATCATTGAGAACATTTGATTGGACAAAATAAGGGAGTGCTGTCACGATCTGCGCTTGGAGGAACGAGAGAGAAACGTGGAGTACAAGGAATAGTCTTTAATCCAGGAAACACAGGGGAATATCCACAATGGAAACGGCAGGAACACACAAACACAACGAGTAGACCCGACAAACACTGAACGCAAAGGCAGAGACTTAAATGCAAAGGATAATGGGGAAACACAGGTGACATCAATGGAACATAATCAAACTAAACGAGGACAGGAACATGACCAAATAAGGACAAACAGGAACAGAAACCGGGGCAAAACAT
>NW_015624543.1:466033-470864 GCF_001515625.1 Sinocyclocheilus rhinocerous | reverse complement strand
TAGTAGGCTTGACGAGGGATAGACAGGTGCGGGAAATCAACTAATAATCATACTAAACGAGGACAGGAACATGACCAAATAAGGACAAACAGGAACAGAAACCGGGGCAAAACATGACACAGACAGTCCAGAATCCTGACATTACGGGTGGGAACTTGGGAGGCGACTCAGGAGGAGGACGGACATGCGGGAGGGGGCCGGCAGACAGAGTCCATGGGGTTGACGAAGGAGGGAGGAGCCAGGGAGGAGACAGGAGGGGTCTGGAGCAGGAGGAGCCAAGCTAGACCCAGGCCACAGCCATTACGGTGGCCCACGGTGGAGCCGGCGGGCATTTGTGAGCCTCCGGGCTTTCAGGGCTAAACTCAGGATCGGGAGGCCCCTCTGGGCTGGACAAGGGAACCGGAGCCCTCTCAGGGCAGGACGTGGGAACCGCAGCCCACTCTGGGCTGGACATGGGAACAGGGGTGACAAAGGGCTCCGAGGAAGGAGGGAGTAGAGGGAGCAGGTCAGCCTCCCAGTCAATCAGGTCTTTTTCCGCCTCTCCTCTACCCAGGTCCATCATAAGCTCACCCTCAGCCACGGTGCAGGGGGCGGAGCTCCAACGGAAAGAAAAACAAAGGGGAGACACGGAGGTTACTGTTTTTTAAGGTCGGGTCTTCTGTCACAATCTGCGCTCGGAGGAACGAGAGAGTACAAGCAATAGTCTTTAATCCAGGAAACACAGGGGAATATCCACAATGAAAACGGCAGGAACACAACGAGTAGACTCGACAAACACTGAACGCAAAGGCAGAGACTTAAATACAAAGGATAATGGGGAAACACAGGTGACATCGGTGGAGCCGACGGAGGGAGGAGCCATGGAGGAGGAATGGCTGCAGACTCCAGGGGGCCGACCAAGGGCGGCGGAGCAGGTGGTGGAGGAGCCCGAGGTGGAGACGGAGAGCCAACGAGCCAGGGGGATGCCGAGGATCCAGATGGCCAGGGTGGAGCCGAGGGCTCTGGCGACCGAGGCGGAGATTAAATACAAAGGATAATGGGGAAACACAGGTGACATCAATGGAACATAATCAAACTAAACGAGGACAGGAACATGACCAAATAAGGAAAAACAGGAACAGAAACTGGGGCAAAACAGGACACAGACAGTCCAGAATCCTGACAAGTGCAGGATGGGTCATCAAAACTTTTGCCCCATTTTTGCGGCTGTACCTTTTTTAAGATATAGTTTACTCTAAAGTGAAATTTTTGTGATCATTTGCTCACCCTTATGTTGTTCCATACCTGTATGAATTTTTCTTCTGTTGAACACACACACGCACACACAGTTTTTGAAGAATGTCCCTACTGACTTCCATAGTATTTTTTTCCCATACTATGAAAGTCAATGGCTACCAGCAATTGTCTGGTTACCAACATTCTTCAAAATATCTTCTTTTGTGTTCAACAGAAGAACACAAAAGAACAACAGAGGGTAAGTAAATGATGACATCATTTTCATTTTTGGTTGAACTATCCCTTTAAAGGTGTTTGTCTGCTAAAAAATTAGTTTGGTCAACTTTTTTGGAGTACATTTTCATATAGTCAACCTCAAAATAAATTCCTTCCGAACATGTGAAGTGTATTGATAGATAAGTGTATATTCTTGTCAATAAGATTAGATTTACTTATGTTAAATTCAACAAAACAGCATATGTCTTCAAGACCTCTGGGTTGACTGAGAGACCGAAAAGCTTTGTTTTTGAGGTATATTGTAAAGCACTTGCTCAGAAACCTTATGAACCAAAACCTGTCTTACCCCTGCTGATGCCTGCCAGTTTCAGGTTGCATTTTAAGACAGAATAGAGGTTAAAGGAAAGTGAGTTCTGAGAGGCTGTCAGTCTTCCCTGTAATGCTTAACTTATCACTGTGACACATTATTCACTATAAGGCTTGTGCCTAAAGCTGCCTTACCACATTTTCCCACTAGAGGAATAGCATTTATGAGCTAAGGAGTCAACCTGGTCTCATAAAAATACGTACCTCTGGGTACTTTTCTGCAACACCGTTTTTACGTACCTTACTGCATGTTTCGCCGCAGTTTCTAAGTGAAATGTCCACTGAGTGGCGCTAAAACATGGGTTCAATACGTGAACCCTGGCACGTTTTTATTACGTCGATTTAGGTACGTATTGCTGTGTTTTATTACGTTGCTTCAGGTACGTATTGCGGCGGTTCACAATTCAAATATCCAGGGACTGTCGCTAAAAGTTAATGCTCTATGGTGTTGGAAATATGCCCTACACCAAACCCAACCATAAACCTACCCGATAGTGTTAACAAATGCAAAACTGATATAAAAACGCATTTGTTGATGCAACCGTGCAGCTTGAACTTCCTTATATGCAGATTTAAACTGTTTTGTCGAACCGTAGTTACATGGGATTCGAACCAGTGTTCTGACAAATAATACTACCTATCGGATTATGCTACCAATACTGTATTTATCCTACTGTAAGGGTAGGTGTACATGTTAATAAAGCCTCACACCTTATTAATATCATGCTGGAAGCAAAATCTGATAGGTAGTACTTTTCGCTATCAAATTATGCTACCATCTGTTTTAATGGGAGGTAGCAAAATCTGACAGAGTAGCACAAATCGTCAGAACACCGGAGCTCCTCACATCTCAAGTACGTCTCCTTACTCTGTGAGCTACCGAACAAACCTACCGTCTATGAAAACCAATAGATATGAAGCTGATATGTGTGATGTTAACATTCAAAAGCATCAGTTTTCAAATCTCCCAGCATATTAAAATTGTTTTGAAGTCATAACATAATATTCTTCAAGTAATTGTGTGAAAATTATGCTTTATTAATCGAAACTCTGTAAATTTGTGTGAAAATGAATAAAAGGTGTCAGAGTTTTACTGCCTCTAGTGTTCATTTCTTTTGGAAACTGCAGTGATATGTAAAAAAGAGCACGCAGGTACGTTTTTGTCATGAGATCAGGTAGTAAGCAGTTCTTGAATAAAGAGTGCCTTTGTATGAAGCACAACATAAAAAAACATAAACTTCAATTTCATGAGCCAACAGGTGTCTTTTCTTACCCAACACTCTCTTCTGAAGACCTTCAGCCTTAAAAGGAAAGATAAACTAAATTAGAACCAGAACATTGAGATGTTCAGCGATGACTGATCTGGAAGTGAAATGGCAGAAAGCACTCCAGTTACTAACGTAACCTCGGTTCCCTGAGATAACGGGAATGAGCATTGTGCATAAATTCTTATGGGGAAACTCATGTTTACTCTGAATACTGAAGCCTGATTTGTTCACGTTCGTGTAGCTGCACGAACAAATGGCAATTCAGCCCGCCAAAATGGGCGGAGCCGACTGCCTATATACAGTAAGCCAGCTCTGAATGCCATTTCGTCAGAATCTTTCGACTGATAGTGACAGTCACCGGCTCACATGCAGCTTTATAGCATGGCAGACTATGCAACACTCGTTCCCATTATCTCAGGGATCCGAGGTTATGTTAGTAACTGGAGTGTTCCCTCTCCCATTCCATATAGGTGCTTTTGGGGAACACGTCCAATAGTGCCATGCTATAAGCAAGTGCAGAACTAAGCCGCTCTGCGAACCCAGCCCCGGAGCACCCGTAATGAGGGCTCCTAAGAAGCATGAGCCAACAATGAGACCCAGGCTATAAGGCTGGGGTCTACATAACAATACCTTCTCCACTTGTACAGCAGAGCCCTGCATTTCAGCCAGAGATGACGGGGCCTGACCTTTTTACGCCCCTAGGGCCGGGCTTCAGGTCAGTTTTCACATCATAGCTCAGACGCAGGTCGGGCATCAGGCCTGTTTTAGGCTTCTCCTTATTTTTATATTTTAGACATCCATCAATGATGGTGCTGAAAAAGATTTTTCGTGCTGGTGGAAACAACACGAGACCATGCTACCACGACTGTCAAGACCGGCTCGCACTGTGTCAATGCTGCCAGTTTAGCAATTCTGTTGCTAGATTTAGCAACTTTTCAGATTACCCTAGCAACTTTTTCTTCCAAAAGCACCTAGCAACATATTTGGCTATTTTTTTTCATTTATGTGGCAACTTTTAACAACTTTTGATAAGTGACTCAAATGATAAAAAGGAACACATTTTCCATGTGTATAAAAATTTTTTTATTAAAACTTCAAATACTTATTTTTTATTTGAAACATTCATGCACGCTGCAAAAATGCTTTTCTTACTTAGTATTGTTTTCTTATTTCAAGTACAAATATAAAAAAATTCTTAAATCAAGATGGATTTTCTATATAAGAAAATGATATAAGATATTTAGTCTTGTTTCCTGGGGGGATCTAAATTAAGTGCCTTTTACTTAAGTAAAATTATATGCCAGTGTGGTAATAAAAATAATCTTAATGCAAATGGAAAACAAGATTATTCTGAGAACTAGCTTGTGACACGATTGATCAGGTTCAAGTACGTATTTATTTTTTTTACAGGTGTTTTACCTGTGTTTTAAATTCCACATTGCATTTTGTGTTTTAAGGTTACAGGTTACAATTTAATGGATAACATCCTGGCAGAAAATGACTAGTACTTTTTCAGTTTTTCCACATATTTTTTCTTACAGTGTACCTAACTGAACAACAGTTACAAGCTAATAACATGCTGTATCATAAATGTGCATTTATTATTGACCAATTGGAACTAGCAACTTAATGCACATTTGTTTGTACTATTTCTCTAGCTCTCTCCAGGTTGATGTGCTGCTTGGCTGGCTAGCTGTTCAATGGTTTCCTCTTTTTGTGTAATTTAGATGAAAATATGTCTTTTT
>NW_015624543.1:438893-464252 GCF_001515625.1 Sinocyclocheilus rhinocerous | reverse complement strand
TGTTGCTAGATTTAGCAACTTTTCAGATTACCCTAGCAACTTTTTCTTCCAAAAGCACCTAGCAACATATTTGGCTATTTTTTTTCATTTATGTGGCAACTTTTAACAACTTTTGATAAGTGACTCAAATGATAAAAAGGAACACATTTTCCATGTGTATAAAATTTTTTTTATTAAAACTTCAAATACTTATTTTTTATTTGAAACATTCATGCACGCTGCAAAAATGCTTTTCTTACTTAGTATTGTTTTCTTATTTCAAGTACAAATATAAAAAAATTCTTAAATCAAGATGGATTTTCTATATAAGAAAATGATATAAGATATTTAGTCTTGTTTCCTGGGGGGATCTAAATTAAGTGCCTTTTACTTAAGTAGCCAGTGTGGCCAGTGTGGTAATAAAAATAATCTTAATGCAAATGGAAAACAAGATTATTCTGAGAACTAACGATTGATCCGATTGATCAGGTTCAAGTACGTATTTATTTTTTTTACAGGTGTTTTACCTGTGTTTTAAATTCCACATTGCATTTTGTGTTTTAAGGTTGCAGGTTACAACTTAATGGATAACATCCTAGCAGAAACTGACTAGTACTTTTTTACAGTGTACCTAACTGAACAACAATTACAAGCTAATAACATGCTGTATCATAAATGTGCATTTATTATTGACCAATTGGAACTAGCAACTTAATGCACATTTGTTTGTACTGTTAGGCATCTTTCTCTAGCTCTCTCCAGGTTGATGTGCTGCTTGGCTGGCTAGTTGTTCAGTGGTTTCCTCTTTTTGTGTAATTTAGATGAAAATATGTCTTTTTTGTCATTTGCGTCACTTTACAAAAGTTGCTAAAAGTTGCCAAAAACTTTTTAAAAATAGCTCAATTTGTTGCTAGGTGCTTTTTGAAAAATAAAGTTGCTAGGGTAGCCTGAAAAGTTGCTAAATCTATCAACAAAATTGCTAAGGTGGCAACACTGCATTCAGGGCTTTTCAGAGAATCCAAATGATTGGATGTTTCACCATGACCACTCCTTCTCCTTGGTCTTTAAAAATGGCTGACATTAATTTAGTGATCAAGTGTGACACCCTTATGGAAATATGATAATATTTTGTAATTATCATTTAAATCTGACACATTTTCAAATTGTTTGTCATAAATCAACTTCTCAGGAAAATGTTACGGGGTTTCAAATCAAAATATGACCTTCTGTTATGAAACAGGACTTCGATTTCATACATGTCCACTGTAGAGGACACCAGGACTTAAAGCATTTTTAAAAATATCTTTCATAACATAGTTGAGAATCGTCTTTATTTAAAGTTTGGTATAAAAAATGAAAATTGCTTTGTGATTAAAACAAAAATCGCACTGTTTTTGCCTTTTCATGTCTATTCATGTCTTTTTATTTCTTAAAACACAGGCTTTTTTAAAGTCCAGATGTCTTCTACAGAGAACATGGCATAACATATGAATAAAATATCATTTTTCAAAATGTCTTATGCTCTAAACCATTGATGGGCAAACTTGGCCCTTCCAGGCCACTTTCCTGCAGATATTTGATCCAACCCTGATATGACTCACCTGCCTGTAGCCTTCTCGTAGTCTTGAAGACAATGATTAGCTGGTTCAGGTGTGTTAGATTAGGGTTGGAGCTAACCTCTGAAGGAAAGTGGCCTGGAAGGGCCAAGTTTGCCCATCCCTGCTCTAAACAATGTAATGACATGGCAAAATACTAAATTCACAAAATGGGTTTTTCCTGGTAGTCAGGAGGATATCGGAACTCCATTGATCATGGCTTTTCATAGTCGTGGTGCACACGCTAAACTCAGAGTCAACCTACTCAGAGTTGACTGAACTTACACAATTCAGCTGTTCTGAACCCGAAAACTCAGAGTTTCCCATCTCAGAGTAAGTCAACTCAGAGTTCAAGTTTTAACTCAGAGTTAGTTGAACCTCCTTATTGAAACGGGCCCCAGGACTCGTTTTGATTCTAAGGCATGCAAAGGCAATTTTAGTGCACGATTGTCATTAAGTACACTCCCAGTGGCACTAAAGGAATATTCAGTAATACCAGCATCATTTTTGTTGATATTTCAAAAATGCCCTGAGGGTCTTCCCTTTATGTCTCAGATTTTAGAGAAAACTACATATTCTCTGTGTCAATCAGTGTTTATCATTTGGAGGGTTTTCTGGCAGTCTAGAAGAAAATTAAATATGATTCTGCTTCAGATTACTTTTGATAATCAAGATCACAATGTAATTATATTTAATTGCCTCTGGGTGTCTTGCTTTACCTCATATATTCTTTTCATTTTTTATCTAATCAAGACTATGTCTTCCTGATGGTTTTTATCCTATTTTCTATCTATATACTTGATGTTAGGCATTTTGATATCTGTCATAGGCCTATTAGTTGGTGCAGACAAGGCTGGACTTTGAGGCCCCTGGGTACATCTCTTCAAAGGTCCAAACCTCTGTCCCTAAACAATGTGCACAAAAAACATTAGAAGACTGAAAATAGTAGCCTCTGTTAATCTTAAAAAGTAAGATAAACTATTTTCAACCAGCTTTGTATTGTTGCAATGTTGGTAGCATTAGTAGGCTAAATGAGCAATGTACATCATTTTTTAATGTCACCTGCACCATGTGAGCAGAGGCCATAATCCAGCCCTGGTTGCAGACATGGAAACACGAGCATTAATGTGTGCGCATTTTGAGTATGACAGTTTTCAACATATTTAGATGTTCTAATTTCCACTCTAAGTGGATACAGACTGTAGTGAAGACAGGACTGACTTTGACAGAATGCTTATTATTCAACCGTTTCCCACGTTTGTACACCATACTGACATGATGAATGTAAAAGGCACAGTTGTACTTGTCAAGTGTTATTGCTAATGAACACATCATCCATTTTTACTGGGTTTGCAAAACTATTTCTAAAATAACGAGTTTATTGTTTGGATCTGCACAATATGAAATTGCTTTTGCTTGCCAGATACTATTGCTGACAATACTGACAATATTAGTGACAATATTAAGCAAGAACTGCTGTAATTTTCTTTTAATTCTTTAGCTTTTTGAGCTAAATATTTTGCTACTGAGTAGCATAGTTCAAAACATACCAACAATATTAAATAGTAAAATAATAGCCAGGTCAAACTGATCCAAATCAATAATTTTAGTGACAATTTAAAATCGCAAAACCTCAATTGCATTTAAAGTGTTGTGCACCTGTAGTAAAATGACAACATTTAAGAGGTTGTCACTCCATATGCCATGCCATTAAATGAATTGCCCTTGGTTTTTGGGTCAAAAAAGACTAGCTTGTCCTGGCCGCTGGCTTTTTGTGTGCTCTCCTCAATCTGGTCCTCATACATTTTGCCCCTGTAGTTTGGCTCTGCAATTCATCACTTGACCTCATTAGCATGATGGTGGGGGAGGCAGAGCCGACTATCGAGTGTCACTCCTAGGGCCCCATCACCTCCACAGGGGAAAGGGAGAGCCACTTCGCCTCTTAACCAGTAAGCTGGAGCTTCTTGCTCTTTTTGAAGAGGAGTGAAAAAAGATTGAACAGCCATTGCACGTGTTCCCTTTTGCTCCATCCATCTTGCTTTTAAGGTACATTCAGATGAAAATATATTCCACTACCTCCAGCGCCGAACCACTCCACACCTGACCCTGCTCTCCTCAGCTACTGCAGATGGCATTTACTGGATAAGGTCTAACTACATGATTCATTCTGAAGCACACGCTGAACAATTTGACCGGTAATTTATGGTGTTGTATGCAATGAATATACATAATTCAACCTGGTCTCATAAAAATACGTACCTCTGTGTACTTTTTTGTGCAACACCGTTTTTACATACCTTACTGCACATTTCGCCCAGTTTCAAAGAGAAATGTCCACTGAGTGTCACTAAAACACGGGTTCAATACATGAACCCTGGCATGATTTTATTACGTTGATGTAGGTACGTATTGCTGTGTTTTTATTATGTTGCTTCTGGCACATATTGCGACGGTTCAGAATTCAAATATCCGTGTACTGTCGCTAAAAGTTAATGCTCTATCGTGTTGGAAATATGCCCTACACCAAACCCAACCCTAAACCTACCCGACAGTGTTAACAAATGCAAAACTGATATAAAAACGCATTTGTTGATGCAACCGTGCCATTTCAAATTCCTTATATGCAGATTTGAACTGTTTTGTCAAACCGTGGTTACACAGGATTTGAACCGGAGCTCCTCGCCGTACGTCTCCGTACTCTGTGAGCTACCGAACAAACCTACCGAAAACCCATAGATATGAAGCTGGATATGTGTGATGCTAACGTTCAAAAGCATCAGTTTTCAAATCTTCCAGCATATTAATATTGTTTTGAAGTCATAACATGATATTACTCAAGTAATTGCGCGAAAATTACGCTTTATTAATCGAAACTGTAAATTTGTTTGAAAAGGAATAAAAGGTGTCGGAGTTTTACTGCCTTTACAGTGATATGTACTTATTGGTACGTATTTCGCGTCTCGCTAAAAAGTGCCCCCAGGTACGTTTATGCCATGAGACCAGGTATATAATTAGTTTTGGATAAAAGCATTTGCCAAGTGCAAAATGTAAAAGAATAAATTAATACAATATTTTAAAATAAATAGAAATAAAACAATTTATTTTAAAAATATATTAAAATGTATACGTAGGATGCAGTGTAAGTCACTTTCAATTATTGTGGCAAACACATAAATATAAAAGAATAAATTATGAAACCACCATCCAATCTAGTTGAATCATGAACAGAAAGTATGCTCCTATTTGCACAATTAAAATTCTAAGCACTCAGCCTCTAAATAATAAATGTAATTTGCTAATTAAAACAAATGACTGACTGAACTCTTTCTAGCTCTGCTAATAAAATTTACATTAGAACTGCCTGACATGGATACATGCATTTGTAATGAGCACAGTGCAAATATGGCAATATATGGCAGCTCAATAATTTATCCCAAAATGGGCTTCACCAATCTTTCTGATTTCACATTCTGCTAATATATTGCTTTTTCTTTCTCAACACACTTTCACTTTCCAAAATAAGGCATTTTTTGTGTATGAAACATCAATATATACAGTAGTAATTTCCAGGAATTAATTCAGGAATTAAATACAATTTCAGATTTGAATGTATTTTGAAAATACTGAAGTGCAGAGTAATATCTGAAGGACAATTCAACATAATGGGCATTATTCATGAAAGACAAGCAGATTGAAATTCTGTGTAAATCATTCATAAATCCATTCAATTTACAATTTACGTGCAAATTGTCTTACTTACAGAAATTCATTCTGCTAGTGTTTCACAAAAAGGCCTAATACCTTGAAATGCTGACCATTTTGTCATGGCTCCATTTGTTAACAGCAAGCTTGGAAAGCAATGAAATGCCTCGTAAAAGTGTTAAGGGAAAATATATAGGTCAAAAGCAATTCCCTGTGTGCAGAGTGGGGCTGCGGAACCTCGAATTGAGCACCTACATGCTGAAAGTCAGAAACTATTGATTATAGTTGTGAAAATTATGGTCAAGGTGGTTAGTGAAATTAAAAGAAGCTTCCCTGGCATAGGACCTGGCAGAGCAGATGGCGGAGGTTCATGCACTATACTGTCCTCCAGCTAAACTCAGTGTGTGTTTATTTGAGGAGGAATGGGGAAGAAGGAAACTAAATTGGATCGCTCTCTATACAAAACATAAGAAATACACGATTTTAACCCTAGAATGCATAGCTAAATTTTCTCACTACTGTATGTGACTGCACAATTACAGTTACAATTACATGTATATACTTTTTAAACAACTTGTTTTGTCAATGAAAATACATTTTAACAATAATTTAGACTGTGTACCTAACCTCAGGATGCTCCAGGGCGCTGGTCAGATCTGATATTTTGCTCCCTTCCTGGCACCAGGCCTGCCTTTCACAATAAATATGCCAGAAATTACATTTGATATACACATCTGCAAAATGACAAATTGTCATTTACATCCTAAGTATAAATCTGAACATTTACAAGCTATTTAACATTGCCAGTATGCATTTACACTACCGTTAAAAGATTTGGGGTAGGTACGCTTTTTAAAAGTCTCTTATACTCACCAAAGCTGCATTTGATCTAAAAAAAAATAAAAGGGTAAACAGCAATATTGTGAAATGTTATTACAATTAAAAATAACTTTTTTCTCTATTTTAGTATATTTTAAAAAGTAAGTTATGTAATGGTAAAGCTGAATTAAATTTTCAACAGCCATTACTCCAGTCTTCAGTGTCACATTACTCATTCTAATATGCCGATTTATAATATTTCTCATTATTATCAATATTGAAAACAGCTGTGCTACTTAATATTTTTTGTGGAAATCATGCTACATTTTTTCAGGTTACTTGAATAAATAGAAAGTTAAAATAAACATAATTTATTTGCAAATCTTTTGTGATATATGATTGGAGTACTAATACAAACTTCGTTTTTTTTAAAATTGCAAATTAAATTAAACAATAAGTTCACATGATCAAATGAAATTTAATTGAGGAACTCCTTGTCAGATGGAGAAATGACCATGCCAGCTAAATAAGTAAACAAACAGACAAACAAATGAACAAACAAATTCAATCCGAAGTAAGCATCCCTTTGCCCTACTTGTAGAGCCCTTGAAGTATAGGGACTTTTGAGGGAGCAGGGCACTTACATGTGATAATGAAGACATTTGGAATGCCATGGTATCCCCTTCCCATGGTGCCGTCAAGGGTGCATAAAGGCTTTTGGAATTCACCTGTACTGTTTCTACCAAGACAGCATATTTTGGTGTGGTGTAGTTACACCAAGCTACTTCAGGGAGGTCACCCCTATTATAAGTTCAAGGCAACATTGCGTAAGTCATAGAAACAAATTATTTTCAGAATGACTATTCCACATGGTGCAAACCAGGGTTAAGTATCTTCAGCGAGGACAGAAGGGTGATAGAGCAGGACAACAGTCTCAGTAAATCTTTCTCCTCACCTACCTTGAAATCACCCATCCATCCATTTGTTTAGCAGTCCAGTCAGTTACGTCGGTCGCCAACATCTCACTTAGTCCGACACTCTGCAGCCCATTACGACTCCCTATCAGTCTCCTATAATTGATCAGAGGATACTAACAAAGTACTTAAGCACATAAGTAATACATCAGTGTAAAATGCTTGAGAGAAAACACATTCAATCAGCAACTGATAAGTGGAAAAGTACATGCAAGTGCTATCAGCTTCAGCTATTGATCTGATAAAGTCAAGAGACTGGCGTATGTTTATTCAAAGAGAAAAGTCCAATTTTACAAGATGAAAGTGCAGGAAAGATGGCGGAGGTACTGTCCATTGTGTTGACTGGCGTCAGGTAGTTTGTTGACAACTGGTTAATGATCCTCTCAGCCAGGGATTTACCATGGATGCCAAAACACTGCATATAGCACCAGCCGAACTCACTGGGGAATAGAAAGTCATGGTTAGCATGCTGTCTTCAGAGTGCTTGGTTTGTAATTAGTATCTGTATCTGTAAACAAACAACCTGTTTATGTCTTTCCCTCCTTGAACTCCATGCTTTCTATGTTTGAGGAAAAACATGCTAATATGTCATGTTCAATCTTTGGCTCCATATTGACCGAGTTCACCTTCAGGATATTGATATAAGAGGGATTTACGAAGTGCACAAACACTTATTCTATAACCAACCCAAACTTATAAGAAAACGCAACTATTTTATGCAGTAGCGATGAATTGTGTGAAAATGCAAGATTTTTAAAAAAAGTAAGCATGAAGGTCCACCCGTAAACATAACCGTCGATGGCACATGAGCAGATTGTAGGAAACCATACAAATGGGATTTAAAGGGGTCATATGATGCAATTTCAAATTTCCCTTTCTCTTTGGAGTGTTACAAGCTGTTCGTGCATAGATAAGATCCCTAAAGTTGCAAAGACTAAAGTCTCAAACCCAAAGAGATATTCTTTATAAAAATTAAGACTTGTCCACGCCCTCCTAAAACACCTCGTTTAAACACGCCCCCACATGTCTACGTCACTGTGTGGGAAGATTTGCATAACACCGCCCAAATGTTCACGCAAAGAAAGAAGGCGTTATTTTTATGCTCGCTGTAGTATTGTTGTTGCCGCCGCCATGACGTGGAGATTCTGTGCGAAACTACTTTGTTTGGCCTTACAAAAGAAGACGATACCCACTTCGTCATGCCTAGAGCTGATCCGTGCTGGTCGCTGAGGAAATCACATGACGTCACGCAACTTCCGTTCTGACGCGAAGCAGGGTATTCTTACTTCCGCCAGCATAGTAAGCGCTATCGCTACCAGCATGGAGTTCACCCAAACGCTTGTACAACTGCCACAAATACGATTAGAGGATGACTGCTGCTGTCTGTTCTCGTCCTCGTTCAGGTAGAGACGTCTGGCATCTCAAACGAACTTACCGAATACTGATCGGCGAGATTTTCCGCTTGAAGTCGAGGGAGGAGTTGAAAACGGAGTTCAAGTTCAAGTTCAAGTTCATTTTATTTGTAGAGCACATATACAACAGCCACCAGGCTGACCAAAGTGCTTTCCAGAAGAGCAACAATTTTACCACATACACAGAGAACAAACCGGACAAAATTTTAAAACCGCACGTTTAAAAATTACCATATCATGGTAGTCAATACACTAAGGAAAACAAATAAGTTTTTAGCAAGGACTTAAAAACAGACAAAGAAGGGGCCATTCTAATCTCTAAAGGTAGGGTATTCCAGAGTCATGGCCCTGCCACTGCAAATGCACGCTTCCCTCTACGCTTAAGCCTAACGTGAGGGACCACCAACAATGGAGCTGATCCGTGCTGGTCGCTGAGGAAATACTTCAACTTCGCGCTGTCGATCGCCGGATCGGCTTTCACCGTGGACGAAGCGGAGTCCAGCCCGGGGTCATCACATGTGGTTGCCGCAAGCCCGCCGGCAGTTCCTCACTCAAGCCCGGCGTGTGTGACGCTGTGTGTTTCATTGTGAAAGCGACTTTGTTTGGCCTTCCAAAAGAGGACACAACTAGAAATCAGTCACAGCACACCTTGCTTTTCAGACCGATGAGCTTTGTAAAAATCGAAAGGCGTTTCAGAAAGGCGGGGCATAGAGGAGCAACAATAATGTACATTATGTGGAAAATAATGTGTTTTTTGAACCTTAAACCGCATAAACACATTGCATTACACCAAATACACAACATAATGTTCTTTTTAGCAACGTCATATGACCCCTTTAAGGGCCGGTCACACCTTTCATTTCATTGACTTTCACTCATACGCAAGGTCATGTATATTTCTCTGCAGTCCAAAGTTCAAATTTGGTGAACTCTGCCTTGCAAATTTTTATCATGTGAAGACATTTGACCAATAGAATATCGGCATGGCCTCTTAGCTGAATTCAAACAAAGCAAACTTTAAACTGGCAGGATTGCAGCGCTGAAGTAAAATGAAGTAGATTCTTTTACATTTTGGATGTAAAAAATATAATTTTATATTTTAATAATTTTATATTAATTTTAATACATTTTATATTTTAAAATTGTATTTTTATTTTTTTAAAATTAAGCAAAATCGCAATTCAACAGTCAGCTTGCAACACCAAGTTCACTGGTTCACTTTCCGAATAATTATTTACTATAATTACTTTTTGTAACTGATATATGTATATATTGAAAAGCAAATGTACTGCAAATGTAAAACCATTTGAGAATGCATAAATGTACATTTAAAAAACAAAATAAAAGAGCGATTTAAATGACAGTAAATGATGACATAATTTTCCGTTTAAAACATTAATGGTCTGCTGAAGGTATGATTGAACTGATCATTTCTGCCTCAGTGTTTTTAAGACATTTTTATCATGCAAAAAAACTGATAGGAATAAATAAATAAATACTTTTTTTGAAATTGCATTCTAAATTCTGGCTCAAAAATTTCCTATTTTGAGTGGGTATGACACTTCTGCCTTTTGTCCTGCCACAGTAATTCAGCCAATGCTTTTACATTTTAGTAGGAGGTGTTACTATGGGTGGGCTGACTGTGTCCTTCACTCAAGATGAGAAAAAAGTTTTTCTTCCTAGATACACGCCATAACCCTCAGTTCAATTTAAGACACACGCACATTCCATCAGTTTCCCTCAGGCATCTGTGCCTTATCAATAAATGTCAGAGGATTTGTCGGTTGGTGTACTAATGTGCATTAACCATGGTGACATTGCCTTCAAGAAGACTGCTGCTTTGTCTCCGTCTCTCGCTCTCCCAGAGCTCCCATATATCTCTGCACATTAAAACACAAGTCATCCTTTCATTTGTCTCTGGTTTAGAGGCATCCATCAGTACAGATATGAAGCAGCCTCTGTTTGTTTTTGTTTTTTGTTTTTTTCTGAGCTGCATTATATAGATTGATACCTCAAAATAGTCACAAAATGGCAGTGCTTATTCAAGTTGGCACTGATTAAACGACATTCAACTCTCACTCAAAGTATTTACAGAATATGAAAGTATCAAACAAATGACCTGACAAACCACTAGATAGCTAGTGAAAAAGAAACATTAGGCTAGCATACTTCACGTTGGGCGCAGCATGTTACAAGATGTTATGCACTATAATTTCAGAGTTACTATTTCAGATACAAAAAATATTTTATTTTTTTAATATATTTATATTCGTTTTACATATACACACACACACATTTTTGAAAGAAGTCTCTTATGCTCACCAAGGCTGCATTGATTTGATCAAAAATACAATATTATTACAAAAATATTATTGAAAAATAACATAAATTCTATGAATTATTTTCTTTTTTTAAATATTTGAAAATGTAATTTATACATAAATTATGTATATTTCTGAAGATCATGTGACACTGAAGAATGTAATCAGCTTTGCCATCACAATATATATATATATATATATGTGTGTGTGTGTGTGTGTAAAAAATTTAATATATTAAAATAGGGTCTACACACACACACACACACACACACACACATATATATATATATATATATATATATATATTCACTCTCTGAAGGAAAGTCTCAGTCAGCTGACAGTAGAAAGTAACATAGAAAGTAACATTTTTCATAATATTGTAATACAAATATTATAAATAGGTTTCTTGAAAAACAACATTCCTCAACACTTATACTCGATACTTTTTAGTTATCCTGAACGTTTTTGACCTGGCCAACGCTTGTCTTTGTTCTGCACTTATCACTGCACACGAGCACTTCTCCTGAATAGCAACTTGAGATAAGTGCTTGGCCAGCAGAGTCCTTGACTGTGTCTGAGGCACTATAAGCTCCGTTACAACGTTCACCTGGAGAGGAGAACAGCTCGATGGGAGCCTGCCTGCTGCAGGATGGATGACCAACCCCTTCTGCATATGTTTTACCTGCAAGAGCAAGGTGGAATAGTTCTTGAGGGAACAAAATTGGGGCAGAAACCAGGCAATGTCACCCAGAGATATTTCCAAACCATATATTCAGCCAAGTTCTTCTTATCATCAGCACTTTATCAAAAGGGCTTTGTAAAGAGCTTCATTAGAGTTAGCATTTGCACTTTCAAAAAATATACCCTCAGCTCCTATGAACTGGAACTCCAATTACTGCGCCAGACATCTCTCTCTCTCTGCGGTTACTCAGAAGAGCAGCAGCCACTAAGAGTTTTGTGGCTTATGATTCTGCTTAATTAATGACTCATCCCATTACAGTAGGTCTATAGATGCAGGGATATTTCTCCTTTTGCTCTCACAGTTCTGAACTTGAGCATATTTGGTCTTGTCTTTGCTGGCTTCGGGTTAAAAGTTTTATGACCCAAAGTGTAATGAGGAACATTAAAATCATCCAGCTTTAAAGGAATAGTTCACCTAAAAATTTATATTTGCTGACAATTTTCTCACCCTCAGGCCATCTAAATTATACATGAATTTGTTTCTTTATCTGGACAGGTTTGGAAGAACTTAGCATTACCTCGCTTTCTCACCAATGAATCCTCTGCAGTGAATGGGTGCTGTCAAAATAAGAGCCCAAACAGCTGATAAAAACATCACAATAATCCACAAGCAATCAACATTACTCCAGTCCATCAGATAACATCTTGTGAAGTGAAAAGCTGCATGTTTGTAATAAACAAATCCATCATTAAAATGTTTTTAACTTAAAACCATAGCTTCTGGCTAAAATGAGTCCTCTATCCATAATATTGCTTTCTCCAGTGATACATTTGTCTGAATCAGGATAGAAATACGCACCGATCAAGCACTGTTTAAACAAAACAGTTCTAAACAAATATAATGTCAGTGGATTTTAATGTGAGAGAACAATAGGGGATGGATTTATTTCACTGGAGGAAGTGTTATTATTACAGATTATGGAACTGTATTTTGGCCAGGAGAGACATTTAAAGTTAAAATGCCTGATGGATTTGTTTCTTACAAACACGCAACTTTTCACAAGACGTTGATTGATGGACTGGAGTTGTGATCATTGTGATGTTTTTATCAGCTGGTTGGACTCTCATTCTGACGAATGACTCATCCCATTACAGTAGGTCTATAGATGCAGGGATATTTCTCCTTTTGCTCTCACAGTTCTGAACTTGAGCATATTTGGTCTTGTCTTTGCTGGCTTCGGGTTAAAAGTTTTATGACCCAAAGTGTAATGAGGAACATTAAAATCATCCAGCTTTAAAGGAATAGTTCACCTAAAAATTTATATTTGCTGACAATTTTCTCACCCTCAGGCCATCTAAATTATACATGAATTTGTTTCTTTATCTGGACAGGTTTGGAAGAACTTAGCATTACCTCGCTTTCTCACCAATGAATCCTCTGCAGTGAATGGGTGCTGTCAAAATAAGAGCCCAAACAGCTGATAAAAACATCACAATAATCCACAAGCAATCAACATTACTCCAGTCCATCAGATAACATCTTGTGAAGTGAAAAGCTGCATGTTTGTAATAAACAAATCCATCATTAAAATGTTTTTAACTTAAAACCATAGCTTCTGGCTAAAATGAGTCCTCTATCCATAATATTGCTTTCTCCAGTGATACATTTGTCTGAATCAGGATAGAAATACGCACCGATCAAGCACTGTTTAAACAAAACAGTTCTAAACAAATATAATGTCAGTGGATTTTAATGTGAGAGAACAATAGGGGATGGATTTATTTCACTGGAGGAAGTGTTATTATTACAGATTATGGAACTGTATTTTGGCCAGGAGAGACATTTAAAGTTAAAATGCCTGATGGATTTGTTTCTTACAAACACGCAACTTTTCACAAGACGTTGATTGATGGACTGGAGTTGTGATCATTGTGATGTTTTTATCAGCTGGTTGGACTCTCATTCTGACGGCACCCATTCACTGCAGAGGATCCATGGGTGAGCAAGTGATGTAAAGCTAAATTCAAACTCAAGACATCTACATCTTTGATGGTCTGAGGGTGAGTACATTTTCATGAAATTTTCATTTTTGGGTGAACTATTCCTTTAAGGGATGCTACGATTTCTATGAACTGTTATAATCCCTCTAAATAATTCCATTACATGTACACATGTACCTTCCTTTGAGCATTTTACCAGTACGCTGGTTAACATCCCATTTGCAAATTGATCTTACAGAAAGCTTATAATTGCATTAGCATTCAATGGCTGTGCTACATTTAAAGGGTTAGTTCACCCAAAAATGAAAATTTGCCCACAAGTAACTCACCCTCTAATCATCCTAGGTGTATATGACTAGGGCTGCACGATAAATCGCATGCGATATTTAACGTGCATCTTATCAGTAAAGCCGGTTCTGTAATCAGCGGTAAATCTCCATCACGTGCGGACTTTCACATTGAGCAGCATTAACTACACAGAGCCGTTGTTCACTGACGAGCTGCGCAAAAAAATCGCGCGAATATGAACGTGGTTTTGCGCAGCTCGTCAGTGAACAACGGCTCTGTGTAGTTAATGCTGCTCAATGTGAAAGCACACACGTGATGGAGATTTACCGCTGATTACAGAACCGGCTTTCTGACAAGATGCGCGTTAAATATCGCATGCGATTTCTTGAGATTAAACGGTTAGTTCACCCTTTCAAAAATGAAAGACGAAAAACAAACTTCTTTCAGACGAATCCAGTCGGAGTTATATTAAAAATTGTCTTTGATCTTTCAAGCTGTTTAATGCCACTCAGCGGGTGTTGCATGCATCAGTCCAAAAGAAGTTAAATAAAAAGCGCCCATCCATAAAAAAAGAGTGTCTCACACGGCTCCGGGGGGTGAACAAAGGCCTCCTGTAGCGATTTGATGCGTTTTTGTAAGAAAAATATCCATATTCAAAATGTAATAATCACTTTAATGTATCTTGCACCAACAGTCCTACACGGAAGCAGCTCCGGGTGGATGACGTATGAGTTCAGCATTGCTGAAAAAATTAGTTCATTTTTGGGTGAACTAACCCTTTAAGGGCAGTGGGATCTTAATGGTATTTTGAGGGTGGCTCCTTAAAGGTTTGGGTTTAAATTTCAGTGCCCCATTCTTCAGTTATCTGTGGTTTCACATGCTTTTGTATGTTGGCAGGTGCAAAGTATTTTCCAATCACATATCCAACAGTCAGTTCCAGTCCTCAAATTACTGGTGTTTCAAGAGTGTTGATTTAACAGTCCAACAGCACTGATACTTTTCACTCTGCATTTGTCCATGTTTGCAGGCTCCGGAAAGATTGTGTCAGTCTGGGCAATAGACTGAATTTGAATCATTCATTCAAAATGGCGTAATCATTTTTAAAATGAAACAAATGAAGTGTGCATCCAATGGACACTTTACTCTCCCATGAGGCCAAGGGAGAGTAAATGTGAATGACAGTGAAGCAACGCAAATGACGCTGGTACTGTAGGTCAACATGACAAATGGATTACATAAATACTATACTATACACATTCATACTATATGGAACATACTTTAATGATCACAAAGTAATTACTAATTCAAAAGAAGTACCTACTCAGAGAGTATACAGTTTCGAACACAGCCACAATAAGCAAGTCATCACTCAACCGATTCTTTCAAAAATGCTGATTCATTCAGAAATTAAACAAGTGCCTTTATGAGCAAGTCACTGAATTTTTCTGTCAACCAATTATTTCACAATGCTGAATCAATCGGGAATAAAACTATTGTCTTTATGAGTGAGTCTCTGAATCAAATGATCTGTTCCAAAATGCTGCTCATTCAGGAATGACACAAATGGAATCATTTCCTCAGTAACTGTAAGAGCCAATTAATATGTCAATAATTTGTATATTATAACTGTTTGTTTAGAGTGTTGATTTGCAAGTAATGACCTAAAGTATAACTTCTGTAACTTTCTTTGAGAGGCAATTTTGATATTTCCTATGTATATGTTTCAATATTATTTCTTATGTTTCTGATGTATATTTTCGGTTCTGTTTCTTTAACGGCCACGCACGTGCTGTTAGACGAGGCTGAATAGGTGCGGGCAGGTAAATAAGGGAGAAACTGTTTTTTTACCGTCTTACTGTCATTTATGGATAAAACTTGTGTTTAAACATTTAAGGAAACACGAGTTAAAGGAATTACAAGTGCAATATCATGGGATATAAGAACCAACTAGATTTTGTAATTTTGTGTTTTGATTAAACTCGCATTTTTGTTACGGACTTTTGACTGACTTCTGTGACGAGTAAGAACCCATTTTTCCTGCCACTTTAAGTTAATCCAGTACTTTGCATCTACAGTAACACCTCTACTGTGTGTTACCAAAGTCCCTTTTAAGGAAGGTCTGTCACTCAGTGGCCATATTTGCGATGCCTCCAGGCAGTTATTTCAGGGATGCAAGACCAAGTCCTATCTACTTGAATCCTGAAATCTCAAAAACTGCTTGCCACATTCACATTTAAATAACATATTTCAAACCAGCAACATGGACGTGAAATGTCCATTAATGTTGCTTCTTATGCTCAAATAGTGTTAAAAAGCTTATATTTCAAGCTGGAACATCCAGTGTGCATGTACAGTCCTGAGTGTGCGTCTCAGGACACTGACTGTTTCAATGGCAATGGAGCCTCTAGGCAGCTGCAGTGATGTGATGACTTTACATATTGGCCATTGGCTCTTTTATTTGCAAGGCGAGTTTAGAAACAGTTTCAAATTTAGAAAGTGATATTCAGACCAACAACAAGATTAAGAATGTGACATCACTTTACAATTGTTAAATGAACACAAAGTTAGTATTGAGCAACTTACTTTTTAAAACACTATACTGATATATTCTGAACATGTATCGTGCGAACATTTATTGGGAAATTGTGATCTAAAAGTGATTATGCTGTAATTAAAAAAGGATTATGTAAGTATTCTTCATCTTGATTATAAATCTATACTTGATGCCCAATGAAGGAAAGGTAACTGGATTAAACTGGATTAATCAGATCATGCCAGACCTTTAGTTAGTGGCACAGCTGTAGAGTGGAGGGTTTGCACAGTGCACCTTTCCTCTGAGCTGACAGAGTGCTCTCATGGCCACATCATTTGAATTAGATGAGCTTAATTAGCAAGCCTATGCATATTAAAGAGCACAGTGTAACAGACCAAATAGTCTTGAAGCACAGCATGCGACTGGTGTCCCCGAAATGGTGTTCCCGAACTCCATCAGCCGGCAAGTGTTTATCTAAAATTTCACACATTACTGGCAAGGTGCTTGAGTACCCAGGTGAAAAAGACGTAGTATTAAATGTATTAAAAATATACTTGAAATTCAAGTAGTATGTTTATAATACATTTGTATTCCCAACATGCTTATTTTAAGTGCTATATTTCTGAAATTCCCACAAGGATTTCAACATCATATATGAAAATAAAAAAACTTACTTGTGTTTAAATTCAAACAACATACTGACTAAGCCGGATTGGTTCCAGAGCCATTGAACGGCTCTGATTGGTTCGTATGATAATGAGCTCACCCCAGAGAGCTTCGCATATAAAATATGATGCGCGTGCAAATGTCTCTTGAATGTGAATATAAGTCTAAATTTAAACAGTGTTATATAGAGTGGTATCAAAGTGTGTACGTGTGTGTATATACTGAAAAAAGCAGCTTTATAATATACTAGTAGTGTAATGCTAATGCATTTCCAATGAGCTGAAATACAAAGTATTAAAGTACTTGAAGTACATTAAAACGATGCTTCAAATATACTCTAATTGTAGTTCATGAAGTATTAAAAAGACATTTTAAATGTATTTTAAGAAATACACTTAAATTGCACTAAATATACTTAAAGTGGTTCCATTTTAACACAATTTCAATATATTAAATATATTACAAATAGATTAAAATCCAACTTAAACATATCTTGAAATACACTTAATATACTTAAAGTTGTTTCAAAATAATACATTTAATATGCACTTAGTATAGTATAATTTAAATATAGTAAGTATGTCTGAAAAAGCACAATTTAAATATATTTCTTTTTCACCTGGGTAGAATTACTACAAAGTATCGTTAAGTGAACAAAGTGACACCTAAGTGGATGTTTGCTTCTATTTTGATGTTCCAGGCGTGTAGAAATACATTATGTCAAATAAACTATGGCACGAGTTTGGGTGGAGGACCATCTGTTTAACTGAACAATAGCAGGCAGGGGAGTTTGAAAACACCTATTTGAAAAAAGTAATTATTTTCTGCTTGGTGACGCTCATGATGAAGAAAAATATAAATATACTGCAATTGTGTGATTATGCACAGAAGACATCTGGCAGAGTTTTGGCAGAAGTAAACCGTTTGTGTGCATTGAGGAGTGGCAGATATCTGCTGTGGCAATGGCATTTTCATTTGCTGCTTTAAACTGAGATGCCTTTCCATGTTATCAGTCTTTCTCCGAGCAAGGATTCTGCCTTATGTCAGACAACCAGACTGAAGGAAATTGGAGGCCAGAGACATCGGGGGAGACTCCTGAACTCATCTTAGCCTTCTTGAAATTCACAGCGGAACAGCACACCCCAACATAAACTCAGACAGTTGACCTGTTTCTGAATCTCACGACAAGGACAAAAAGACATTTATCACAAACTTACTTTTGCTGGAGATATGCACTTGTATAATTCGTTTAAATGCAGGCTATGCTTGAAATGGCAAAAAGTGGTGCCAGAACTCACATATATAATAAATTGTAAATAATGTAGTATGTAAATAAAAATACATTAAGATTTAAAAGATGATAATGTTAATAATATAATCATAAGATATAGGTTTTTGTTCATGTTTCATGTTTTCAGTACAGTATAGACTATCCAGTCATTTTACTTTGGTTTCAGTCATGTGTTTCCTGTTTCATGTCATGTGACCTCCTGTTCTCGCTTGTTTCTCATTGGTTCAAGTACATTTGTCTTAGGAGGCATTTACACAACACCATTTTCAACTAAAAACAGAAAACCTTTTCTGTGTTTTGGTCATTTATTTACACCACCACAGCATTTGGGGGGCCTGAAAATGCAAACTTTTGAAAAAGGAGTTTCAAAGTGCAAGTTGTTGAAAACAATACCGTTATCATCAAAACTGTGAATTTGCGAAAATGGTGACACCATGCACATGCATATTAGGTGTTTCACAGTTCCCCTTCAGGAACTCGAGCTGCGTCGAGATTCACTTTGGGAACGCCCCTGCGTGACCGCGTTCTGAAGCACGTGTCAAATCAGCCCAATGGAGCAGCGAGACATCACGAGCGGGGTGACGTAAGCACCAGAAAGTATAAAAGCGCATCCGGCAGAGCGCAAACCAGCTTCTGCTCTTCAGTAGCGCTCTGTGTATGCGTCTGTCTATTTACTGTTGTCTGTCAGCACAAGCATTAACATATAAGCATGAAAAAGTCAATGAAATCTATGGCGAGCGAACGGCATTACAAACGCTGTGTGTTTGTTTTGGTCCGCCAAAGAAAGGATCTCCGGCGACCAAGCAGACTATGAGTAGGTCACTAGCCTATGAGTCCTCTGGCCTCCCATCACCTATGGGTCCAAAGCGAATCTCGACGCAGCGTCTCGTTCCCTCGGGGAACCATGGTTACATACGTAACCTAGAGACGATCCATGTGAATGGGGATCATTTTGATAGCATTGCTGTCTGTACACAAAACTTTTCAAAAATGTGAAGAATAAACTTAGTACATCATTGTCGTGTAAACATGTCCTCATCCATCTTATATTTTCTTTTTTAGCAATTCCGGTTTGTCATTGGATGCTTACATCATGTGATTAAGCCACAGCCTTGAATTTAATGGTGTGTTTCGGTTGAATTCAGAAGACAGAAATTTGAAGTTTCCAGTAGGAGATTTTAACTGGAACACCCCCTTAAGATATATAAATATATATATCAAAATTTTACATACACTTTGCAGTTCATCATACAAAATGCATGTTATTTGTTTTAGTACTGAGCTGAATAAAATATTTCACATAAAATATGAGAGTTGAATAAAAAAAAAAAATACCCCATTCAAAAGTTTTCATACGCTTGATTCTTAATACTGTGTTGTTACCTGGATGATCCACAAATGTTTTGGTTTTCGCTAGATAAGACCCTTATTCGTTGGCTGGGATCATGTAGAGCCTTTTGAAAGTGCATTGAAACTGCAATTTGAACCTTCAGCCTGTTGGCCACCATTGAAGTCCATTAAATTGAGAAAAATTTCCTCAAAAACCTTAATTTCTTTGAAACCTGAAGAAAGAAAGATATGAATCTTGGATGACATGGGGGTGAGTAAATGATCAGGAAATTTTTATTCTGGAAGTGAACTAATCCTTTAAATTCAAACCCACTATGCTAAGTTGATCTCCAGACCTCTATATTTAAGTCTCATTGGAAATGACAGAAGATATGTTTTATGCATAGGCTATATGTATCCTGCAGCAATCACACCCTAGAGATCTCTGCAAGAGTTTGCAAAGCTCTTCTTCACAGAGACGCCACACAGGGAATGCAGTGAGATGGACTGTATGTGGGCACTGGTTTGACTGATAATTAGACAACATCAGTATTCATTCCAAGCAGACAAATAGATTGCAGCTGTCCCTCTAGTGCTGATATCAAGCCCTGCTAACATAGATAGATGGTTTCTTTTATCTTTATTAATTAATATATCAAGGTATAAATGGCCATCGTTTATCAAAATCGATTGTGCAATTATGATATGTTTTTTATGATCCAATTCCTAGTAAGCTGTCTATGAGGGCAGAATTTTAAGGCATCAGGTTCTAAATCTGTTACTTATAAGATCCTATGTCAATCATGATGATGCTAAAGGAAACACAGCATCATATAACCTCCAGTGGTGAAAATCAGGTTTTTAACATTGTTTACATGTTTCTATCTGGTGTTTTTTATATGCTTAAAGACAAACCATGTGCAAAATCATCAGTCAACAGCATTGCTGAACAGTTTCTCCTTAAAACCGCAGTGTACCAATGATGGTTTGAAACAGCAACCCGTCACAAACATGCAACCAATCCCGTCAACTTGCAGGGTGGGGCTTTTCATAGTATTAGCAAAGTGTTTCTACCAAAGGATGTTGAATTTTAGATGGTTTGTGTTAACATTAGCAAAACATTATTAGGGTTTGATTACATAGTCGAGCCAAAAGCTAATGATATCAATTACTGTTACGTGTCCAACTTTGTAGAGACTGACATAAAATGTATTACCATTCTGATGCATCGACTTGTAGACGACCCTGTATAATTCAGTTTTCTTCCTTTTCTTCTTCAGAATCAGTTTCTGGTTCAAACATACAGTATAAGGCTAAATTAATCCAATATTTCTACTTGTCATTGTATAGCATTTATTAGTTAACCAAGTGAAAGTGGAGCAGGTCCGAACTGGTGTGACTGGGTGGAGGTGGGGACTAATTTCCATATTAATGCATCCACGTATAATAAATGAGGTAAGGGTGTTGCCACGTAAATAATGGTATTCAGGAGATACAAGACACAAGATTACCAATACAGATATTTTTATTAATAATTTCGGAGAATACTATAGGAGAAACAACCGATACCACATACAGCCGAAACAAGAACCGATAAAGGAATGAACAATACAGGGAGTACTTATACACAGAGAACTTAACTAGAAACAGCTGGGATTAATTATAGTAACCGAGACTGCAAACAAGAAGTAATAATTATAGAAATGAGAGCTGAACTGAAAGGAAACACAGGAAACACAAGAAAATGAACAAAAATACAATGAAACACTGCTTAACCCTGACAGGTGCAGAGTTGTGATACTCTGAAATTATTTTCACAGGAGAAAAGAGAGAAAGAGAGAGAGAGAGAGATACTTTTAAATACATCATTTTGATTATTAAAGATAAGTTTTAAGGGATAAAATGAGTGACTGCAAAGGGACTTTAAAAGAGGAATAATATTCTTTGAAGAACAAATACAATCTATTGTCTAAACTACATTAACCTTTCAGAGAGATCCAGAAGAGATGTTCTTCTATTACATAAATGAAACAGATAGTCTGACCCAGAATGTCTGTTTGAATGCTTAAGATTCGAGTAGGCTGCTATTTTTATTCATCTAAATCCTCATTCACACTAACAGTGATTTTATTGGTTGAGGTCACCAGGTCGATGTACTTGGGGTCAGCAGGGGCTTTTTAAAATTCAGATCACAAATGAGAAGCACTGCTGGTAAAAATGTCAAGAAATCAGTTTTCTAGTAGCTAAAAATGAACACTGTGCAGAGGTGAGTGTTAAATTGCAGCAGTACATTATCATACTACATCATTAACAAGATGGACGATTATCATTCCATAACATGTTTTTCATGCATGTTAGTTAAAATCAGGGGTTTGAACTCCTAAAGATGTGTGCCAGAGGTCTTTAAAGTAAATTTTCATTGCTTCTCATGCAGACTTGACTGTGATGCCAATACATTTAGAAGATATTCTATGTTATTATATTACAAAGAAAATTGGACAATGATGACCTAATCATGTAAACGAATCGATTTGATTGATTAGCACCTTTATTAGTACAAACAGAGTGTTCTTACTGTATCCACTGATATATGGGCTCCTCCATCTGTGCGTCATCCATTAACGTTTCCATTAATTGGACAAATAACAGGTATAATCACTCAGGAAGCACCTCTTCCTGATGAATGGTCTTTGGCTCGAACCTGAATTAGGCAGCATTTGGCTGTACATGGACTGAGCAACGGAGTAGTTGAAAGGCAATCAATGAGGTGGAGGTCCTATATTTACTAGTAATACCCTTCCTGAAATCCCTGGGTCAAACTAATTGATGCCCTTGACTTATTATGCCTTCTGGGTGAACATAATTGCCAATAAAGCATGATGTGAAATCTGAAATTCTGGGATGAAGTTCAGACAAGATTGATTCCTTTTTTAAATGCATTTTAAATGCAGCCTGTAGTGACGTACTGCCTTGTAAGAGACCAGAAATACTCATGCTGGCTCTATCTATCTATCTATCTATCTATCTATCAATAATTTCAGATTGGTTCCTTGAAAATATGCAGTGAATACAATGTACTGGCCACAGATATTCAGTCAGAGTTAATCTTTGCCAATCCCCTGAGGTATCGAGTCACTGTCAAGGATGGAGATCCCTTCCTACCTCCCAAGCACCATGCTTTGTAGGCATCTTTGACTGACCCGATGTTCTGTCCTTCTAACAGTAACACAGTCTTAAATGTCCAACCAGAGACTTCCAACCAGGAGAAAATGATCCTGTGCTCTGCAATTATGATGCAAGGATAAAGGATGCATGCCTCAGGAAAACAATCTACCGCACCTGCTCACAGAGCAAGAGGTCTGAGGCTGATATCCAGCTGATAGGAGAACACATGCTGATTTAAGAATGAGCAAAGCTTACAGGTGTGTTGCACACTGACATTGTTGTTCTCCTCAATATTTGTCACAGTGGATGATTCAGATCTTGATTTTTCTCTGTTACTGTAAAGAAAGAAAGAAAGAAAGAAAGAAAGAATGCCTATGTTTAATTCTGTTTCTGTTGTGGTAGATCAATTTCCCTTCAAATAAATAATGCACTTAAGTAAAAGCATGTCCAATACTGAATGGCTCAGGACAACATAATGTTATAATGTAAATACTGGCTCAGAACCTGTGGTGGAGGGGGGATGGGAGTGAATGTCTAGCGCCAGACTCGTTTCAGAGTATTTTGCTGACATGCATTTTGTCAGGCTTAGTCCTTGACTTTTCATATACACAGTAATATGTGACCCTGGACCACAAAACCAGTCTTAAGTCACTTGGCTATATTTTTAGCAATAGCCAAAAAAAACATTGTATGGGTCAAAATGTTCAATTTTCCTTTTATGCCAAAAATCATTAGGATATTAAGTAAAGATCATGTTCCATGAAGATATTTTGTAAATTTCCTACTGTAAATATATCAAAACTTATTTTTTGATTAGTAATATGCATTGCTAAGAACTTAATTTGGACAATTTTAAAGGCGATTTTCTCAATATTTAGATTTTTTTGCACCCTCAGATTCCAGATTTTCAAATAGTTGTATCTCGGCCAAATATTGCCCTATCCTAACAAACCATACATCAATGGAAAGCTTATTTATTCAGCATATGCATAAATCTCAATTTTAGAAAAATGACCCTTATTGTCTGGTTTTGTGGTCCAGGGTCACATATATGTGACAAATTATGCTAAATAAAACTGGCATGTAAACTGGTAGGCCAAACAATATTTACATACTGTTAAGAAATGCAATTTAATTTTTATACTGTATGGATTTATGTAGTTACGGTTTTTCTCAAACACTTTTGACCCTTTTGAAAGAGTCTTAATACCCTTTAGTGCAATTGTCATGGGTTTTATTGCACATCACAACCTTCTCGAAAATAAAATGTAATAACTCACCCAAAACATTGAATTTATGCTTCAAATGATTGTCAAAATTAAAAGAGTTAATAAATTAAAGAGTTTGATAAATTAAGGAAAAGGAAAGGACGTGACGTGTGGCCAAGTATGGTGTCCCATACTTGGAATGTGTGCTCTGCATTTAACCCATCCAAGTGCACACACACAGCAGTGAGCAGTGAACACACACACCGTGAACACACACCCGGAGCAGTGGGCAGCCAATGCTGCGGCGCCCGGGGAGCAGTTGGGGGTTCAGTGCCTTGCTCAAGGGACTCACCCCAGTCGTGGTATTGAGGGTGGAGGAGAGCGCTGGTTATTCACTCCCCCCACCTACAATCCCTGCCGGACCTCAGACTCGAACCTGCAACCTTGGGTTTACAAGTCCGACTCTCTAACTATTAGGCGACGACTGCCCCCTAAATGTATCATTATGGCTCACACAATGTTTAGAGCAGGGTTCCTCAATATGCGGCCCGTGAGAGAAAAAAGTTTGGCCCGCGCTAATTTCAAATAATGTGGCATGCAAATTCAAAAGCAGCATCAGAAAGCTACATTAACTTACATCGTGTCTACCCCGGACGCGAGCGGCGCGGCGCGACGCGACGCAACGCAACGCAATAAAATACAATAGAACTCATTATAATCAGTGATGCTGTCTTGGATGCGGCGTGGCGTGACACGACATGACAAATCTCCGACAGTAAACTGCTGACTCTATTTGCTGACTATTTATAACGTACTGACACAAACTTCAAATGATTTGCAATGCTTTGTCGCGTCCAGTGTAGATACGATGTGACAACAAAAACATGGCGAGTGTGTAGAAAAGAAAAGTGGACAGGGAAAATAGATGATTCAAATGCGAATGGACTGAACAGTTTTGAGTGACTGATACCATCTTTGTTATGGAATACACGTGTTGGGGGCAGTGGCCCTTGGCTTGGTATTGTTGGCAGAATTCAGCCCTCGGTGAAAACTAATTGAAGAACCCTGGTTTAGAGGTTGTCAAGAGTATGACAGTTTCACTGCAAATCAATTTAACAGCTTTGATTAGTAAGCCATGTGCATTTATTTATACAATACAATACACATTTTATTTCTATAGCACATTTAAAACAACTGCCGTTGACCAAAGTGCTTTCCAGCATCATTACATACAGTCATACAAACAAAAATTAAAATTAAAAATTAAATCCTGATCACTCTAATCAATTTTAAAAGCTATACTAAAAAGATACGATTTCAATCTAGACTTAAAAGCATCCACAGATGGGGAAGATTTAATATGCATTGGAAGAGGGTCCCATAATCGATGAGCAG
>NW_015624543.1:430593-438790 GCF_001515625.1 Sinocyclocheilus rhinocerous | reverse complement strand
CCCTGCCACAACGTCGCAGAAAATAAAAACTGTTCCTAAAATAGAATCCCATGTCGCTTATTGTCACGTGTCGCTGTCGCGGGTGGTTAGGACAAAAACTACATGGAAAAGATACTTTTTATCGCGTGGTGTCTGGTTGGGACACACAGTGTTTGATCAGTTTGACCAAACCCCCCCCTGACAAATATAATAATTAAATCTGCAATTAGGGATAGTGGAGAGAAGAGATCCAGGCTGGAGAAGAGCAGGAACAGTTGATTTGCATGGCAGACATGGAGATCTAGATTTTTTGTTTGTTCATTTGTTTTTAATATTCAACAGGTTGTCAAGAGTATGACAGTTTCACTGCAAATCAATTTAACAGCTTTGATTAGTAAGCCATGTGCATTTATTTATACAATACAATACACATTTTATTTCTATAGCACATTTAAAACAACTGCCGTTGACCAAAGTGCTTTCCAGCATCATTACATACAGTCATACAAACAAAAATTAAAATTAAAAATTAAATCCTGATCACTCTAATCAATTTTAAAAGCTATACTAAAAAGATACGATTTCAATCTAGACTTAAAAGCATCCACAGATGGGGGAGATTTAATGTGCATTGGAAGAGGGTTCAATAATCGTGGGGCAGAAACTCATGCAGACTGTAGACAATTGATTTTACTCTTTTGTACTTTTGTACACAATTTGCTCAAATGAATTAGAAATTCAAAACTGGTGTGAACAACAATCTAATTGTTCGGAGATCTGAACCTCTGAGAGAAAAAAAAAATATCTTAATCAAGAATTGAGCCAAAGCAATTGAATACTGAGAAATAAATAGCAGGCTCTGCCCAGTGCATTCTGAGAAAAAGCAGATTAAATGAAGGTTTAACCTCTGACATTGCTTATAAACTTCTTCCTCTCTTAATTGGTTTAGTTAAGTCCTCATGTCTACAGATTTAATTGGTTCATTTCTGGTTAAAGCAAGCAAGCATTTGAAAACAAATGAAGTGAATGCCGTTTTACACCCCCAGCCAATGAGAAAAGTGTAACGTGACCATAATCACTACCTCAGGGCTGTTTTTTTTCCCTCTGGAGGCGGGCTCTGATCCTTCCAGCTCCCCTTGGATTCAGTTAAGTGCAGTCAAGCTGATGTGCAAGCGAGCTCCTAATTGAACAAATAATAAAAGAGTCCTACTCAAGGAGCTGTAGCACTGATCTCATATTCAGATATGATTTATTTATTTGAAACATCACTTTACATGTTTTACAAGCCCTTTTGCAGTTTCACTAAATTAAAGCATTAGTAGAGGAAAAGTGTTAGGCTGTGCTGTGTGAATATACTGTATTAGGCTGCATTAAGCTGCTCCATTCAAAGCTCCAATCCACTTTAATTGTGCTTTGAAGAAAATAATACGGTCCCCATAAAAGTATTCGTTCCCAGTGTACTTTTTCTCATTTTCATTAATCAACACAAAGCACTCTACATTTCTTAAGTACTTATAATGGTAAGAAATCCAGACATCCTCACTAATTAAAAAAAAAAGCATTGCTCGGAGAAGCTTGTCTCAAATCCAGTCGGAATGTTTCCTGGTCTATGCTGGAGCTGTGTTTCCATGGAGATGCACTAAGCAGTGGTATTTCAAGATTCAGATAAGTATGTTTTAATTATTACATAAAATTATATGAAACATGTGACAGCTGGTTACTTAAGTAATTTAAATGGGCAAAGCAATGGCAGGAATACTAATACATTCATTATTTTATGTTAATTAACTTACAGCTAAATGTTTAAATGTATTTTACTCATGACATTAATCAGTACTGTTGTAATGATGAGTGGCAAAAGCTTTCATAGAGTGTAGTGCTATTGTGTAAATTAAAATTATGTGGTGAACAGCACATTTCAGGGCCCATTTTAATGGAGGGGCCCCTCTCTGACCACAACAGTGGACAAAGGTTTGCTATATTTTGATTGGATCTTGGTGGGCTAACATAAGTCAACTGTCCAACGCCATCAGACAGAGATGCTAGGACAATGGCCAGACACCTAATTGAGGGCAAGAAGAAGACCTCTGGTACCAAGCCCGGGAAGAACAGGAGTTCTCATTGGTCCACATGCAGTTTCTGCCTTTCACCCACCTATGGCGCTTTTCCACTGCATGGTACGACTCGGCTCGGCACGGCTCAGTACGGCACGGCACGGCTCAGTTTGCGTTTCCACTACAGTTTAGTACCACTTTAGAGTGGGCGGGATTATTCACATGTCATTATAGTTGCGCCGCCTCTACTGCTGCGACTCCTGAAAAACTTTTTCATTCCACGTCGCCCCATCAAGCTCTCACTTTACCCCCCAAAAGTGAACCGTACTGAACCTTACCGTGCTGTACCATGCATTGGAAAAGCGCCACTAGAGACTGATTCCTAAGTTTCTGGCCTGTGACCGGCATAAAAATTCCCTAGGACCTCTGGATGCAGCAGCAGTGGATGAAAAAAGAGAGATCACAAAGATCCATCCAAATCCATTAATAACTATGTTTTCAAACCTTAAAACTGATGCAAACTACAACACAACCATTGTATACTTAATCAGAGAAATAAGTATTCTCAACAACAGCTATTTGTAGTGCAACATCTTGCATAAACTCAGCTGTTAATGGACAAATAAATGCCTGCATGACAGTTCAATCTTTTTCCGTCATGTTTGGAATTAATGCGTTCGGAATATTGCCAAAGGTATTGTGGTTTGGTTAGTGAATAATGCTTTAGTAAAACCTTAGTGACACTTTTCTAACTGTGTGTTTGGACTATGCAAATATGTTCCACAGGAGGAAAGAAGGGTGGGCCATGCTGTGTCCCCCCAATCTGATGGAAACAGCTAATCACAGCACTGGAACGGAGAAGCATCAAATTGCAATCTCCTCCTCATCAGAAAGGGATAAAGGTACCCTTGCAACAGACACTCTTCATTCTGAGTCCAAAAAAACAGCAACAGATACATTCAAGTTCTGATTCTCAGTCCTATAAAGGCCTTTTTTTGTTAATAAAATTTATATTTATAATAAATTCAACAACCCTAGTAAATCTTTTAAATAAAACAATTTGGCCCCAAAAAAAATAAAAAAATAACAAAAACAAAAACAAAACCAAATTATAAAAATGACAAGCATATACCCATTTATATTCAATAACCTAAAAATACAACGTTTTTAACATTTAAAATTTATTATGAAAATTATAAAAATAATATTACTTTTTTGGGGGGGATTGAATATTTCAAGAAATCCTTGCTCTGATGTGAAACACACTTTAAAATACCTATATCCGTCCATTCATGTTTAGCGTACAACCATCCATCCATCCTGATCTTCAATTCTACAAGTCTTTGCATTCATGAAATGCAATGACATTTCAGCAAACGTGTGTCTTCCTTGTGTTGATAATACAGTAAGAGGTTCTACAAGTTAGATATCCCACCAATCTTTCTTACCTGATGCACTCACCTTAAGTGACACGTGATCCAAAAATCATAATGTCATAGGTGACATAAGTGCCCATCACTACACTATGTCACCTCCCTAGGTTGGCGAAAGCAAAATCCCTAAAATTAACTAATTAAAATGAACAAAAATTACAAAATGACAAAAGCCATTATCTGATCCCTCATGTGCCCATATTTGGTCGTTCCTGTTCCTGTCCTCGTTGTGTCTTTATTAGTTAACCTCCTTTCACCTGTGTCTTGTTAATTAGTCATTAGCTCCTCTTCCGTTTGTATAAATTCCCTTGCTTTAGTTCTCTGAGTTGTCGGTTATTGTATTTGATTCCCTATGTGTGTGGATGTCTCCTTCGTCATTCCCTGTGGATTTATATTAAATAATTGAGAGATAACCTTCTTCATCGTGTGCTCTTGTCCTCGTTCCAGCACGTAGCTTGACAGAATAAATGACCTCAAGAAAATAAGCGGCGCCCCTTCTCGCCGTTTTTGTCCGTTTTTATTTTTGTTATGGATCATCACAATTACCTCCTCCTTCTGTTGGAGCAGAAGAGGATGCCTCTCGAGGTCCACTCGGCAATCTTCGTGGAGATCGCCAACTACTCCAGCTTCCCAGACAGCAGCCTCTGCACATTCTTCCTGATGAGCCTCAACAATGAGTGCAGAGTGTGTTTGTCCGGAGGTGGACCTCTGGATTCTTTCGCCGCCTTTGTGGAGTCTCCGGACCCAGAGCCCAGCCCACCATCAACCCGCTGTGCAGAGCAAGAGCCTGAGCCCACCGATGACGAAGAGCCCGAGCCCGTCGCGACCGACGAGCCATCGCCAAAGCTCTTTCTCGACAGAGCTGAGGATCGCCCCAGAGTCTGTGACATCAGACCAGGTGCGAGAGCCGGCTACAGTGCTTACCACAGGGGAAAGCGTCATGGACAGCGAGAGCGCGGAGGGAAGCTCCGCCCACTGCGCCATGGCTGAGGGTGAGCTGAGCTCAGTGGACAATGATATGGATATATATGCAGACATGCCCCCTCTTCTTCCGCCTTCATCTGAACTATCAGTCTGCCTTGAACTATCTGCCAGTCCTGAAATGACCATGGAGGTCATTCCCCTGTCGCTGGCGCTCCCGGTGCTGGGAGTGGCCTTCTGGTGTGTGTGGGCAGCACACACCATCCCTGAAAAAACTGGTGCTCACAAATTCCCACCCACCCTCCCTTTCCTGTCATCCCTGCTGCTTCTGCTCTGCTGGCTCCTGTCAGCGCCTCTGCTCATCCTCAGCCCATCTGTGCGCTGGATTTGGCGCGGGTCTGCCAGTCTCCATCGGCGTCGTGGCTGGAGGATCCCTTGTCTCTGCCTCCAGCTTCTGAGTACTGGGCTCCACCATGGCTCCTAGCTCCCTCCTCTCTGCTGTGGCCCGTCAGTCCACTGGCTCCGCCGGGCTCCCTCGTCCCTCTGGCTCCGCCTTGGTCTGTTGTCGACCATCCGCCGCCTCGGGACTCCACTCCTCCGGCTGCGCCTCGTCCCTCCATCCCTCCGGCTCTGTCAGGCTCCTCCCTCCCTCCAGCTCCACCTCGGTCCTCAGTCGCTCTGGCTCCACCCAGGCCTTCTGGATCCCCGCCTCCGCCTCGGTCGCCGGAGCCATCTGCTCGGCCTTGGCCCTCCGGATCCTCTGTGTCACCCTGGCTCATCGGCTTTCCATTTCCGCCTCGGGCTCCGCCGCCGTCGGTTGGCCCCCTGGAGTCGTCAGCCCTTCATCCACCATGGCTCCTCCCTCCGTCGGCTCCACCATGGGCCGCCATCATGGCTGTGGCCTGGGTTCAACCTGGCTCCTCCTCCTGCTCCAATTCCTTTTGTCGTCACCCTGGCTCCTACCTCCATCTGATCCGCCCTGGCTCCGTCTGTTTCCTCCATGGCTCCTCCCTCCGTCATCACCACCCTGGACTCTGTTGGTTGTCGTCATCCTACCGGGAGTCCGTCCTCCGCCGTAACCTCCACCTTTCTTGCCTTCCTGCCAGCCCTTTGCCATCCCCTGTCACCATCCCACATCCACTCCCACTCCAAGTCCCCCTCCGTCCCTCCCTTTGTCTCTGCGGTGCAAGGTTGCGCCTTCCAGGAGGGGGGCGAACTGTCACAGTATTGGACGTTTGGTTAAATCACTGTTATGGAATTTCCTTTGAGGAATAAGAAAGAAAGGAAAGCCTTTTACACATCTCCTTTGCCTCAATGTTCTTTCTAACTCATCCACTGGCATTTCAAATGTCAAGACGTCTGGATCTTCACCAATCACACACACTGGGGTGCCAGACTAGGCTGTCTTTGAAACACTGATTAATAATCAATAAGAATAAGGGCCATCTAGGGTTATGCTCTGTGCCCCAGTAGAGACTGAAGGCTTGATGAGCCTCTATAGGCCTGAATGTTAGATAGCAATACAATGACTTTATGATGCTGCCGTCCTATGGATGACACCATTAACCTTCCATAAGCACATTCTAATGGTAATTCTCACCTGAAATACTAAGAGAGATGTGGTCAGTAATTGAAAGAAGCATACAATGGCTCAAAGTCACTTAAAGATGGTTTTATGTGTAAAACGTGGCTTAATTGATGTCAGTAGCACAATGAAAAGTAGAATTTTTTCTTCTGTTCATTACACGTCACCTTCAGCCAGAAAGCCATCTGCTGAGATTTTTCAAAGAATGGCTCTATTTTTTTTCCTAGATGATGCACTATAGACACTACAGCTATCAAACGATAGTATACTTTTATCATAAAGCTTGTTAAGTTTTACACAGAATAACTAAATGTGTGAAGACAAACCTCAACTTATGTCATTTGAGTTTGGTCTCTAAGCAACAAGATATGCAACAGCATAAAGACTTACAGTAAAGGTAATCTTTTTTTAACTGAAAATAGCCCTATCATATAAAATAAGACGTCCCTCGAAAAACATTACATTTGTTTGTTCATTCATTTGATGATTTGATATTTCACTGTGCCAAATAATGTAATGTACAATACATAACATAAGGCACAATTTACTATTACATTACTGAACAAATGTGGCGGAAACGTTTCTGAAGGTAGTACAATGGTACAAGGGCGATCACACAGAAAGATGAGACCACAGTGAATTGGACATTATACATGCTACATTAAATACATTCTTCTATGAATTTACAGATGGTGTCCACTTAAAATGATTTACTGCCTCATTATGAGGACTAGTAATACTAGTTTGACACTTCCACTTCACCAAGACCTCTTTCATTGTATGTTGTTTAATATATTGTATATTATGCATAACAGATCTTTTAATTGTGCATGATAAGCAATGCAGCTTTATACAGTGTTATAAAAACTAAAATATCATATTAAACACAATATATTTAGTATTCATACCAGTGTTATTTTAATATCGAGATACTATTATAGTATTTATTTTTATATTGTCCTTTTTCATTTAAATTGTTTAAAAGTAATTTTTGTCCATTTCAATAGTTTTTTATTGTTTTTTTTATTTTTACATATGTCAGTTATTTGTTATTATTAGTAGTTATTTAAATATAATTAAATATAATAATTTAGTTATTGTAGTGCATCAAGTTAACTAAATGAAATGAGAAGTGGTGCCTTGGCAACCAGATGAAAAAAAAAGTGTTATATTTTATTTCAGTTAACATTTATTTAAATTACTGAAATTGTTGTTGCTCACATATAAATATATTTATTTATTTTTACATTTTCGTTTATATGCAATACATTTTTCTTTAATACTTTCTTGAAAATATATTTAGTGAAAGATGGCAAAAAAGTGTGCAATTCTTAACACTGGCCCAAACAAAAAATAAGGTTGCTGCAAATAACTTGACCTTATACGAGCAAAGAAACACAGCAGAAAGCAGCCAACATAAGGAGAAAGAGCTGACAAGACAGACAGAACTCTTTAAGTTCTCTGCATCTCCTGCGCTGTATCCAACCACCTGCTGAGAAGCAAAGGTCCAACCTTCCTGCCAGCCCTTTGCCATCCCCTGTCACCATCCCACATCCACTCCCACTCCAAGTCCCCCTCCGTCCCTCCCTTTGTCTCTGCGGTGCGAGGTTGCGCCTTCCAGGAGGGGGGCGAACTGTCACAGTATTGGACGTTTGGTTGTGTTTTCTCCCTCATGTGCCCATATTTGGTAATTCCTGTCCTCGTCATTAGCTCCTCTTCCTTTTGTATAAGTTCCCTTCCTTTAGTTCTCTGAGTTGTCGGTTATTGTATTTGATTCCCTGTGTGTGGGTGTGTGTGTGGATGTCTCCTTCATCATTCCCTGTGGATTTATATTAAAGAATTGAAAGATAACCTTCTTCATCGTGCATTCTTGTCCTCGTTCCAGCACGTAGCGTGACAAAACATCATCCTCCCTCCACTTTTCCTCAATGTCCCTGTGATGTGAAAAAGACAAAGTCAGACTGGTAGTCTGTGAGTCAGTTTATTTTTATTTTTTTGATTTTTGATTTTATCGAGTGACTCACTCACAAACTGAGAAAAGATTCATTCAGGCACACAAAACAGGATCATCTCCTACAGCAGTTTTATTATGATTATTTCACTGTTGTTGTTTCTCTGAAACTCAAAGTAATAAGCTGTGCCTTCTTTTGTGTTTGTTTATCCACTACTCTGCCATTTTCAGGTGGAAATGAAAAATAACAGAAAAGAGGGGAGGGAGGGGAGGG
>NW_015624543.1:419944-428965 GCF_001515625.1 Sinocyclocheilus rhinocerous | reverse complement strand
TGGTCTCTAAGCAACAAGATATGCAACAGCATAAAGACTTACAGTAAAGGTAATCTTTTTTTAACTGAAAATAGCCCTATCATATAAAATAAGACGTCCCTCGAAAAACATTACATTTGTTTGTTCATTCATTTGATGATTTGATATTTCACTGTGCCAAATAATGTAATGTACAATACATAACATAAGGCACAATTTACTATTACATTACTGAACAAATGTGGCGGAAACGTTTCTGAAGGTAGTACAATGGTACAAGGGCGATCACACAGAAAGATGAGACCACAGTGAATTGGACATTATACATGCTACATTAAATACATTCTTCTATGAATTTACAGATGGTGTCCACTTAAAATGATTTACTGCCTCATTATGAGGACTAGTAATACTAGTTTGACACTTCCACTTCACCAAGACCTCTTTCATTGTATGTTGTTTAATATATTGTATATTATGCATAACAGATCTTTTAATTGTGCATGATAAGCAATGCAGCTTTATACAGTGTTATAAAAACTAAAATATCATATTAAACACAATATATTTAGTATTCATACCAGTGTTATTTTAATATCGAGATACTATTATAGTATTTATTTTTATATTGTCCTTTTTCATTTAAATTGTTTAAAAGTAATTTTTGTCCATTTCAATAGTTTTTTATTGTTTTTTTTATTTTTACATATGTCAGTTATTTGTTATTATTAGTAGTTATTTAAATATAATTAAATATAATAATTTAGTTATTGTAGTGCATCAAGTTAACTAAATGAAATGAGAAGTGGTGCCTTGGCAACCAGATGAAAAAAAAAGTGTTATATTTTATTTCAGTTAACATTTATTTAAATTACTGAAATTGTTGTTGCTCACATATAAATATATTTATTTATTTTTACATTTTCGTTTATATGCAATACATTTTTCTTTAATACTTTCTTGAAAATATATTTAGTGAAAGATGGCAAAAAAGTGTGCAATTCTTAACACTGGCCCAAACAAAAAATAAGGTTGCTGCAAATAACTTGACCTTATACGAGCAAAGAAACACAGCAGAAAGCAGCCAACATAAGGAGAAAGAGCTGACAAGACAGACAGAACTCTTTAAGTTCTCTGCATCTCCTGCGCTGTATCCAACCACCTGCTGAGAAGCAAAGGTCCAAACAGACTGTCTGCTCCCAAGAATTGTACAACTAATGTAATGCTCCAATAAATGAGTAAAATCGCTCACAACTAAAGCTGTTATGTTACTTGCATAACCATTTTTCTGTTGCTTGCTTTTGTGTCCAGCTGCATGCTGGAACCAGTTACATAAACATAGCCATTATGTTAAGATTGTGTCTTAAAGGGATAGTTCATCCAAAAATGAAAATTTGCTGTTTATTTACTCACCCTCAGGCCATCCAAGAAGTAGGCGACTTTTTTCTTGAGTAGAACAGTAAAGAAGATTTTTATCTGAAACTGTCATCCTTTGTGATTCATGAAAAGCAAATCCTTCTTCAGGTTCTTTCGAACATTTGGTTCAAATAACCGATTCACCAGTTTGTTTACTTAATCATGCAATGACGCTGTGTGTACTCAGTTATATCATTAAGGCACAATAATGATGTGAAGCATGGATGTTTTACATGTCTAAAGCATATTACGTGAAAAATCTAGTCTTAATCAACTCACCTTTTTACATAAACCATTAGAAACCATAAAAACTTTCATTTCGTCCCCTTCATTCAAGTGCTCGGTTCACCCATGCTCGTATCAGCAGCTCATCAGTTCTTCAGTCCGAGTTGGAACTGTATCCTCAGTTCAGTGACTGGAGCTGAACGAGTTAGCAAAAAAACAGCATCATAGGATTATATTCGCGGTATATAGATTCAAGTCGGAGTGACTGTCGGATGCACGTCCAAAAGTGATCTGATTGAGTAACTTGTAGATCTGTGCCGCTAGAGCTGTGAACTGTCTCAGACAGTTCAGTCTGATTTAGTGAACTAGTTAGTAGAGTTAACTAAAAAGAACCAGTTCAAAAAGAATAATTCATTCACAAACTCTGGACTGTTTGCCTGACGCTATGGATTACAGGTACAGTAATAATGCTGTAAATAATGTTTGCAGACTTTGCACAGACTGATTGTTTCACGTTATAAGACCTCAATATATCGTCAGGGGCCATTAATTTCAGGAGGTATTAATTTTGTCTTACCTGTATATACTTTTTTTGACTCTCAAGTGCCGGTAGCAGCTGACCAAGGATTACAATTTCAGCTAAAAATCTTCTTTACTGTTCTACTGAAGAAGAAACGTCACCTACAGTGGGTATAGAAAAGAATCATCCCCCTATAAAATAGTCACATTTTGTAGCTTTGCAGGCTGAAATGAAGACAGACAGTTTTTGTTTTATCCAGCTGTATTTACTCAGGGCAACTTATAACATCCAAGTGAAAGATTTAACATTTCAGGGAAAAAACAAACAAACAAAAAAACTGAATCAATGAGTTGGCGAAAGGATCACCTGATCCAAACTGGATGAAAGAGTTAGGAGGAATTATTTAATTTTTTATTTATTTCTGTATTTTTCTGACATGATAAAACAAAAACTGTGTGTCTGTCTTCATTTCAGGCTGCAAAGCAAGACGATGTTATTATTTTAAAGGGGACTTTTCTTTTCTATTCCCACTGTACTTCTAGGATGGCCTGAGGGTGAGTAAATTAACAGGACAGGACAGGACAGGACAGGACAGGACAGGACAGGACAGGACAGGGCAGGGCAGGGCAGGGAAGCTTTTTTTAAATTCCAAATATCTAAAAATTCTTAAATCAAGATAAATTTTCCAGATTATTAGAAAAGGAAAAATACAAACAAACAAAGAAAAATATGGGGTAAGAAAAATAATCTTGTTTTCCCTTTAAATTAAGTTTATTTTTTTAAATGTTCTTGTTTTAAGCATAAACTTAACTCAAAACAACACTTAATCTAATTGACCTAAGTCATTTTACTTAAATAAATGTATCTTGATTTAATAATGTTTAGATTTAAATGTTTAGATTTAATTGAAAACAAGACAAAACATATTGAGTATAAAAAAAAAGAAAATCTTTTTTTTTGCAGTGTTCAGTGGAAGTCAATGATAACTGAACCAAAATGTTTGGTTACGAACATTCTTCAAAATATCTTTTTTTTCCGCAGAAGGAAGTCTGGTTTGGTAGTACAAGAGGGAAAATAAATGATGACAGAATTTCTTTTTTTTTCTTTCTTTTTTTTTTTGCAAACTACCTCTTTAAACCATAATCCCATTTGTTTTTGTCCCCAGTTTGATGCGATGCTTAAAATATGACTACTCTGACCACATATCTAAGCTGTCAAACGACAGAAATCACAACAAAAGAACACACATTAACATGTACCATCCTCTGTCTCCCATCTTTTTCTCATTTACGACCATCAAATGCATCACTTAGATTAAGAGCCAGTGAAACAGCTCTTTTAGAGTCATTTTCAGCAGAATGCAATTGAGTTCTGCCATGTAAAAATGGCTATTTGTCATCATTCTTCCACAATGTCTCAGTTATTGTAGTCATAAATGTTCTGTGCATTAAAAAGAGAGACATATGAATTTCATTTGAAGATCTGTAAATTACTCTACACTTTTTCAATCAGAAAAGGTACACCTTCGAATTGTACCTTTGAGTACTAAATCTGAAATGAAATGAACTGTAAAAAATCAGAAATTAAATGAACTGTAAAAATACTCTACAGACATTGCCAGGATATCATGTTCCTACACCACCTTATTCTCAAGAGACCTCACTCAAATCACACTATATTTACGAATACATGCAAAACATATGTGACCTAATAAAACGGTCTTTCTCTAAACAGGTCGGCATGATGAATCATGGTATATTTCTAAACAGATGATGCAGTGAGACTAGTGAGAGGACTTCAGCGCACACCAGCCACTTTTCCATTATGCTTACACTGTAGATATGCTGCTGTCCTTAACTGACATTGAATGGACTAAATATAGCCATCACCGGCATCCAAATTATAGCGGGCCGTGAGAGTGGAGGCTCGTGATAGATACACACGTCAGGAAGGGTGTCAGTATCTTTTGTAATAAGTCATAAGGGTGGCTGAGCAGGGGGAATAGATGACAGAAACTCCTTATCACACATCTACCGCTCTCTCCTTGTCTCAGTCCCCACAAACCGAGGTGCTCCGAGGTTATCTGTGTGACACTCGGGGAAAATTAATCCACTTTCAAAACTAAAAAGACAACAAACTTTTCCATTCCAAACAAACCAAATAGTAGTTTTATATAAGAAAAGTACACTATACATAGTGATTCAGCCAGAGCTGGATTTTGAACCTGATTCCCCAGGTGTTCACTGTCAGGGGCCCCTGAGGTCAGACTTGAGAGTGCTATAAAACACGAGGGCCCTCAGCACATGCAGAGCGTGTGTAATGTATGTGGTGGCAAGTGGAACCTAATGACTAATTTCATGGACTAAATGAATTAGGTAACACAAAATGCAGTATTTCATGACAAAATTGTGTTGCACTTTAATACATTTAATAGACAGAAAGACAATGAGATTTCATGAATGGTTGATGCATTTCATTAAATGGTTTTTGTTTACTTTTTTTTTTTTTTAAATTAGCAAGGACACAATAAACTGATTAAAGTGACAGTAAATATGTTTATAATGCTACAAAAGATTTCTATTTCAAATAATCAAGGAATCCTGATATATTAAGCAATAAATATTAAGCAGCACAACTGTTTTTAACATTGATAATAATAAATGTTTGTTGAGCAGCAAATCAGCATATTAGAATGATTTCTGAAGGATCATGTGACACCGAAGATTGGAGCAGTATATATAGAATATATTCAAATAGAAAACAGATATTAAATTGTAATAATATTTTAATAATATTACTGTTTTTACTTTATTTGTGATCAAATAAATGCAGCCTCGGTGAGCATAAGATACTTTTTTTGTTCAAAAAACAATAATACTGACCCCAAACTTCAATGTAGTGTATATTTTGTAGTTCAGCATGTCACAGAATGTACAAAATGCTCATTTTGTGAACAAATGCTCATTCTTTTTTAAATCCAAACAACCTTTCATGAACAAAATATATGCCTTTTAAATTCCCATTCACGTTCTGAACTTAAACTGGATTTGTGGTGAAAATTCATTTTAAGAATTAAAAAAAATAAAAAATAATTTTTTTTTTACTGTATATATACACACACTACCGCTCAAAAGTTTGGGATCAGTAAGACTTGTAATGTTTTTTAAAGAAGTCTCTTATGCTCATCAAGGCTGCATTTATTTAATCAAAAATACAGAAAAAAAAACAGTAATCTTGCAAAATATTATTGCAATTTAAAATAACGGTTTCTATTTTAATATACTTTAAAATATAATTTATTTCTGGTTAAAAAGAAGAGCATTTATTTAAAATTGAAATCTTTTCTAACAATATAAACTACAGTTCAAAAGTTTGGGGTGAGTAAATTTGTATTCTTTCTTTTTTTGAAAGAAATTAAAACTTTTATTCAGCAAGGATAAAAGAAGTGATAGCAAAGATTTATATTGTTAGAAACTATTTATATTTTGAATAAATTATATATTCTTTTTAACTTTTTATTCATCAAAGAATCCTAAAAAAAGTATCGCAGTTTTCAAAAAAATATTTGGCAGCACAACTGTTGTCAACATTGATAATTCTAATAATAAATCAGCATATTAGAATGATTTCTTAAGGATCATGTGACACTTTATACTGGATGGAAATTCATGATGGAAATTCAGCTTTGCATCACATAAATCAATTATTTTTTAAAGGATATTAAAATAGAAACAATTATTTTATATTGTAATAACATTTTGCAAGATTACAGTTTTTTTCTGTATTTTGATCAAATAAATGCAGCCTTGATGAGCACAAGAGACTTCTTTAAAAATCATTACAAGTCTTACTGATCCCAAACTTTTGAGCTGTAGTGTGTGTGTATAATTAGAATGATTTCTTAAGGATCATGTGACACTTTATACTGGATGGAAATTCATGATGGAAATTCAGCTTTGCATCACATAAATCAATTATTTTTTAAAGGATATTAAAATAGAAACAATTATTTTATATTGTAATAACATTTTGCAAGATTACAGTTTTTTTCTGTATTTTGATCAAATAAATGCAGCCTTGATGAGCACAAGAGACTTCTTGGTCAAATAAATATTTTCCCCACTGTATGTGTGTGTGTATATATATATATATATATATATTGCAATTTTTATAATTATAACTGCAATTTTTAAATAGAAAACCAAAATTGATTGGCTGTCAAGCCTTGAAGCCAGAAAGACAGACAGCAGACAGATCTGCACAACCAATGCATGCCCAAAACATCACACAAGTCTGGCGGTGTATATACGGATGAGAAAAGGAATCAATGTCTTGGCACTACATATAAGGATGAGATGATTTAGGCTAATTACTTAGCAAATTCTTGATAGTAGATCACACACAACACGTCGTCTCAACAAATCACATATTTTGTCCACCAGCACACCGTTGTGAATCACAAAACAGCTTCTAAAAAGTTTCTAATTCAACTCACCACTTAACACCAAAGTCGATTCTGTCCCAACCACTTTATGAAACAACTCACAGCAGGCACGCATCTCCAATTCCCGGGCAGGTGTTTTCATTTCGGTTGTGTTTCATAATGAATGCCACTAGAATTTGTTATTTTGAATGTTGGAGTCATCAGAGGTGGAAAGTGACTGCGCAATCTGCTCTCATGCACACAGACTCTCTCAATCTATTGCTTTCTGCCATTTCAATGGAATCACAAAACAAAATGCAAATTAATGTGACATACAGCAGCATTTTTTGTTTGTTTATTAAAAATATTTAAGTTAAAAATTAGTTATTCCAGTTATTTATAAGTCATTTCAGGGTCTGTTATAGCATTTGCAAAGCGAAAACATTAGCCTATCACTAGACCAACAAATCATAACTGAGGCTTAATACTGATCGGAACATTCAGCCACTGACTACAAAACATCCCGGGACCAAGAGTACCAGACGTAGGAACTAAAGGTTATCACGACACAAGTACATTTGAACATTTTAGTACTTTTAAACAAAATGTAGCAGATGAGTTCTGTTGTTTCCCAAAACAAATCCATCTCCTGAACCCCTTTACATAGGAAATTGCCAGCACTCAGCGTCAACAGCTGGTGCGTGACAGATTGATTGGAGTGCGGTCGTATCTGTCGACATCAGCATGTTTTCACTCTCTAGCATCTAGACCCTTTTTTTTCAATCACACTGTGATTTTACGTTTGCACACCAAGGATGTTCTGTAAACAGGCCATCAGTGTCTGCGCTGACCCATTTGTGGAAAGCCACAGTATTACACATTACACTTTCAAAGCAGAGGGACCTTTAAGGTTTGCAGCAGTTAAATATTTCAAAAGCTCATTTGGTCGTGCGGGCATGGGTTAGGCGGACAGATCATTTCTTATCCTCCTTGTGACACTCCTTCTCACCGCTCCTACCAAAAGGATGAAAGCGCTGTGGTCCCCTGCAAATTAGATTGGACAAGACACATGGGAGCACCACAGTTTATAATGGTATTGAGCTAATTTTCAGGTAACTTCCAGATGTATAATATAATATAATATAATATAATATAATATAATATAATATAAAAATAATTACAATTTAAAATGAAATTTTCTTTAACTGAAAAATATTAATCACTTTTGACAATCACCTCCATTCTTCCATATGCACCCAAGGAATGTTCATATGTGTATTGCTTCCGAAACCTCCTTCGGGAAGGTTGGAGCTTCCATAACGTCCCTGTTCCAAGTAGAACGGCTACGTTTTCCCAGTGTTATCCAATCTTACTCATTGGGTAGTGCCATAGCAGCAGTAGCTGGTCCTCTTGTGCAAGCCCTGGCCTACGCCAAAAAGTAGGGGCGCAGGTGGCTTCCACAGACGTGACGTCGAGAGTGACCGACTGAAAGGGAACGTCTCGGTTACGTATGGTAACCCTCGTTCAGTAACCGAGACGTTATTTAAATATATTAAATGTATTTATTTCATAGGATTAATGAGGCAAAATGGAAATATTTTCCCACTGAAGCACTGTGTTAAACAAAAAGCTCAAACTTTAATGTGATTACAGGACTACTGTATCAATTACTGTAATAAAATGCAAAGCAGACAGTTTTAGCTCTGTAATGCATTTATTATAAAGATAAACCACCTTCCCAATGTGTCTGCCTGTTGTACTGTATTCCTGGCCCTTATTTGTGGCAGTTTTTGAACACTATCAGTTGACTTCAGGGACATTATGAGCAGAGGCGGACAGTAACTAAGTACATTTACTTGAGTATTGTACTTAAGTACACTTTTTGAGTATCTGTACTTTACTTGAGTATTATTTTTTCTGGAAACTTATGATTTTAACTTCACTACATTTATCCTGCTTTTGTGGGGGGTGGGTAGGGGTGTTCAATAATTTTTTTTGTTTAGTTTTTTCCCCATAGGTTTTTAACATTCTAAAAGCTCTTTATTCCAAAGATACTACAAGCTAGTCAGTGTATTCAGTAGGTGTAATGTATTGTAAGTTGCTTCAGAAGTATTGCAAGTATTACGTACAGCAATAAAACAGTGCATTGACATAAAGAAGTATATTTTCTTTTGGTACTTAAGTACTTTTAAAAGCAAGTACTTCTGTACTTTTACTTAACTAAAAATCTGTTTTTACAACTTTTACTTGTAATGGAGTAATATTTGATCAGCAGTATCTGTACTTTCACTCAAGTAATGGAGTTGAGTACTTTGTCTGCCTCTGATTATGAGTCAGTTGATTCATTATGAGTCAGTTCTGCTAATGAGCACTTGCTCTTGCAGCATGAAATTAATTCTTATGGTTCAATGTAGGAATAGCAAACCGGGGGGGGGTGCCCTTTTCGGTCCGATCTAGG
>NW_015624543.1:415766-419676 GCF_001515625.1 Sinocyclocheilus rhinocerous | reverse complement strand
ATCTAGGTATCGAGGGGGGCACAGGGGGCTACCGAGGGGGACTACCGAGGGGGACAACATACCCCACCCACCCCAATATCTCAAATGAAAGAGGAAAAAAAGATAAGAAAAAATGAAATAAAAATAATTAGATAATAAAATACATGAAGAATGGACAAACAACAAACTGCCAATAATTTCACTTCTGAAATTAAAGATAAAAATAAAATCAAATACATAATGGAATTCATTTGATATTTGATATTTTTGGACCAGTAACTGTCAATAACTGACTGTATGTAGCTGTAGTTTGTAGTCTGTATATATAGCTATAGTCTGTTTCGACTTCTGTAAAAATGGAGAGAAAACACAATCACAGATTTTAACCAGCTAACTGCTGAGGTAATCAAACATTTTTAGGGGGGCTGAGATGAAAGACTAGATCTGAAACCACCCGAAAAAAGGGTATGCAAGTTAAGAGAGGGAATGAGGGGAAGAGTGAGAGGAAAAATACAAAGCAAAAGTCTGAAAGAGTGAGCGGCCACATGTCCCTGTGGCTAGCCAACCTGACAGTGCTCAGGCAGTTGAGCAGCACAGATAAGCTCTGCAGCAGATGCTGGCTTTCCTTTCAGCTGAGTCACCAATATGATTGACAGCTCAGGAAACTGATGTAAGAATGGGCCTTGTGTTGGGCTGAATTTTACATAATTGAGCACAGACCCTTTCCCTAACCTTTTACCATAGGAGATGAAGTATATACCTATATCAATCATGAACGGACCCTCAGCATCCTCAGGGGAGAAATGAATGTGATGAATGTGTTGTCTAAGGGTGACTTACATTATGCGTGGCTCTCCAAAACAACCAGAGAGTGGAGATTGAATACTCCGAAACAGGACGGTGGCACGACCTATGTGTGAAATGACATTTCAGAGTGCAGAATGCTCATCATAGAGCATGATCTTGCATTGAGGTTTGGAATTGTTGGCTGAATGATCACCAGATTCAGAGAGTTTTCATTCTAAGGTCTGTTTTACATCTTATGTGAAAATGGCACATGTATTTCAGCGCTCAAATTAACAGGTAGGCCTACTGTACTGTAATAGCAATATTTTGCAATATAGGCTTTTAACAAAATAAAGAGTGAACTAAAGTTCTTCTATTCAGCAAGATTAATTACAATTTTTATGTAAATGTGATCTACCTGCTCATGTAAATTACATTTTGATGGCGATCAAGTTCTCTGTTGTTTAGATATAATCAGTCATAAATATGTGGTAATAAAAAAATAAAAAAATAATTATTTTATACTGTTGTCTGAGGTCCACTTATGACATTCATGTGGTTTTTACATTCAAAAACATAAAAATCATCACATTACAATCAAGTAATAGGCTATTTTCAACCCTGGTTTTGAGGCCGGCTCGAGAAACGCTCGGTTTTTATGGACGTGCCGCATTGAAGACTTGGAAGTAAATGCCCACTGCTATGATTGGATAACAGTTTTCTAACTAACTTTCTGTGTGTCTGTTTGACAAGCTACGTCCTTCATAGTTGGGAGCTTGAAACCTCATTAAAAACCACGCATTCCTAATATTTAAATCCGTAGGAAGGTTATGCAGTGACTGTGTTCTTCCACAACCAGGCACTGCACAATATTTTGCGATCTTTAACGGCATGTTTATTTCTTGGCTGCTTGATCTGGTTTAGAGCCTCTTATGTTATTTCCCTACTATGCCATGCACGAATCATTGGGCGGGACTAAAGAACTAGGCGTTGATATTCTTCTGTGGAGGTGGTGTTTAACCTATTTATATTACGTCATAGGTGGGCACATTCCAGGATCTGGCGTTCACTGGACCTTGTGTCAATAAAAGCTTTTATTTCAGTAACAAGGACCAGGCACGTGCAGAGGGGGGTGCGATGGGTGCTTGAGCACCTGTCCCTTTTCCCCTTGATGCCCAAAGGGCCCTTTTGTCAAGGCAATTATAATTTTTTTTAATTAAATGTAGCCTGTGGAAGTAAGGTTAGCTGCAGCAAGGGTCTATAATATTTTTGTTCAATATTTTCTTAATGACAATTTTATGATTTGTTTATAAAGGCTACTACCAGCACCTTTTCCCAATTTTTATCACAGAATAAGGCAGGCCATTTATAGTTTCTATAGGCTACTAAATGATATGTCAATCAGTACTGCATTATTCATAAAGTGTATTTATTACCTTGAAAAACACACATAAACCGAATATTTTCGCAATCGTGTGTTTATTGTCGTTTTTTTCTGCTTTTTATTCAGCTCAGCCACAGCGATAGCAGATGCTTTTGTCCATATTAGGGTTTCCTGCACGTCATAAGTCATTCTTTCTATGAGTCTGTTTTGGACTTTCTGCACGAGAGCGCCCTCCGGCTTCGAGTATGAATTAAACACTGCATGAGAGTGTTGAGCGCATAGTTGCCAAGTCCGCGTATTATACGCGACTTTGGGCTTCTTTTTTTTTGTAAAGTTGCGTGAAAAAATCCCAGGTCGCGAGTTGCGGTTTTTTGGGCTTATTTAAAAAAAATACGGATGCTTGTTAGGGAAATCTGACAAGCAACTGTTGAGCGTGCACCAGTTGTACACTCGTTTTTGCAGTGCATTGTGGGATTGAATGAGTGCACTCGAGAACATCCACTATGGTTTCGGACACCACTAAAAATGGCTGTTCCTTCAAATAGTGCCCTATTTAAGGGTATAGGGGGTGATTTCGGACACAGCCCTGTGTCTGCTTGCAGTTAATAGCCAACCAGTGCAATAATAGAAGTGCTGCAGCGTAATTTGCCAAACGTTCCGCCCCCCCATTGGAGAAAATCACGTTCAAAAAGAAGGCGCGTGCCGTGACGCTGTTTTGCTCATAACTGGGGTTTCTAATTCTGCAGATTTTTGCTACATGCTCTGAGTAGTATTGTACAGTAATAAAGTTATTTTCCTTAACCAGGAAATTAACGTTCTTAGAATTGACAGACAGTTGACCCTGAGAGGTCAAGTAAATACTTACAGCGGATCTAAATATTTATAATTCATTATAACTAGTTATGATTAATTATTCATATTTCCCCTTTGAGCTGATTCGCTACAGTTCCCATTTTTGTTGCAGTTTGCTGATTTTTGTACAATTCTGTTTTTGCTTTTCAGATAAAAGAGTGGTTTCAGTTTAATATGTTGCAGGCTCATTTATTGGTAATACATAATTGATAATAAATAATATTGATGATAATAAATCATAAAAAAAAATTGGGCTTGTTTTGGGCTTGTTTTTGAAGCAGCGGTTGCTTATTTGTCTTGCGAGAGTTGGCAACAGTGGTTGAGAGCTCCAGATATTCACTTCTCCTCATTTTGGATACGAATAAAATGTCAGGTCATGCATAGACTGTCAATACTGTCTCTTTGAATTTAAATCTAAAAACCTCTACGTGAATATTACACCTGCCCGAATAAAGTGCGGGGGACGAAATTACATTTCTTTAAAATGAAATATAAAAAATGCAGCTAATGTTCTACACACAGCAATATAAACAAAGGTGCCTGTTCTCTTTCGTTCTTGCTGTTTGATTGGGAAAAGTTTAAAGGGCGTCGAGGGGTCTTGTCTTTATGTTATCTGACTAAAAAAACTATTACTTTGAACTTTTTTTATTACAATATTTATTTTAAGTGCCTTAAAAATAATTATCACAACCCTGATAAAACAGGCTTATACTGATTTTCTCATCCTCCGATTTATACTTATCAATCCTGTTTTTATTATCATTATTCAAAAAATTAATAAATTCAGAACAGGTTTAGAATAGAATTATATTTTAAATAAGATAGAAATATTTTTTTTCTACAACAACAACAACAGTAGTGTTTACAACAGCAAAACCACCATACCCTGTAAACTCAATAATAATAATA
>NW_015624543.1:412957-413090 GCF_001515625.1 Sinocyclocheilus rhinocerous | reverse complement strand
ATAAAGTGCGGGGGACGAAATTACATTTCTTTAAAATGAAATATAAAAAATGCTCTACACACACTACACACAGCAATATAAACAAAGGTGCCTGTTCTCTTTCGTTCTTGCTGTTTGATTGGGAAGGGCGTCG
>NW_015624543.1:411823-412947 GCF_001515625.1 Sinocyclocheilus rhinocerous | reverse complement strand
CTGTTTGTAGCCTGTGGAAGTAAGGTTAGCTGCAGCAAGGGGCTATAATATTTTTGTAAGTTATATTAATAACTTTTTTTATTACAGTATTTATTTTAAAAACGTAGAGTGCCTTAAAAATAATTATCACAACCCTGATAAAACAGGCTTATACTGATTTTCTCATCCTCCGATTTATAGGCTACTTATCAATCCTGTTTTTATCATCTAAAAAATGAAAAAAATGAAGAAATTCAGAACAGGATTATAATATAATTCTATTTTAAATAAGACAGAAATACAACAACAAGTAATTAAGAGGTGCAAAGAAAAAATTCTTTAACTTTTAAACTTAAAATGGTCTTTTCTGTTCTGTGTTTCTTTTTCAAAACTGTGTCACGGCATTTGCTGCTATCAATACAGAAGCATCCGTTTCGATACATGTCTCAGCAAGGAGCACAGCCCTATTAAAAGCCGTGCTCCATGTGCCCCTTTTATACTTTGAGCACCTGCCCCTCCAAAGGTCTCTGCACGGCCCTGACTAGGACGCTTTTTTTAGTTCTGAAACTTACAGGGTATTCTTTTAGTACGATGATCTCTTATATGTCAAAAGCTAAAGTAAAAGTTGATTTCTCAATTCATGACCCTTTTAAGTAAATTTACAGCTAGAAAAACGTCTCAGGTTAAGTATGTAACCATGGTTCCTCTTCAGGAACTCGAGCTGCGTCGGAGAACGCTTTGGGAACGAGAATGCCCACGTCGCCATTCTTTCAAATCTCTGCCTAGTGTGGAAGCCTGCACAGCTAGGGCGAGAGAACAGAAGAGCCAGGAGTGGCTCGCATATCTAGACTGTAGAATCTGACGAAGGTAATGGGCGTGGACCAATCCTGCATAGACACACCTGCTAAAAAGGCCTTGGAGGCCGCCACACTTTGAGTGGAGTGAGCCTTGACCCCTAGCGGCGAGGGAAGATCAGAGGACTCATAAGAGATAGAGATGGCATCCACTATCCACCGGCCGAGGGTCTGTTTCGTAGCTGGAAGACCTCTATTAGGGGGACCGAAGCAAACAAGCAGTTGGTCCGCCCTCCTCCACAGGGCAGCTCTGTGGACGTATGCGTCCAGTGCTCGCACTGGACACATACA
>NW_015624543.1:407984-409087 GCF_001515625.1 Sinocyclocheilus rhinocerous | reverse complement strand
TCTGAAACTTATGAAACTTACAGGGTATTCTTTTAGTACGATGATCTCTTATATGTCAAAAGCTAAAGTAATCTCAATTCACGTCGGAGAACGCTTTGGGAACGAGAATGCCCACGTCGCCATTCTTTCAAATCTCTGCCTAGTGTGGAAGCCTGCACAGCTAGGGCGAGAGAACAGAAGAGCCAGGAGTGGCTCGCATATCTAGACTGTAGAATCTGACGAAGGTAATGGGCGTGGACCAATCCTGCATAGACACACCTGCTAAAAAGGCCTTGGAGGCCGCCACACTTCGAGTGGAGTGAGCCTTGACCCCTAGCGGCGAGGGAAGATCAGAGGACTCATAAGAGATAGAGATGGCATCCACTATCCACCGGCCGAGGGTCTGTTTCGTAGCTGGAAGACCTCTATTAGGGGGACCGAAGTACTGTACCGACTGGGCAGCTAGCTGGGTCGAGCTGGCGGTCTCTACACCAGGAAGTGAAAAGCTTCTACTTCAAGGCGTACAGTTTCCTCGTAGTGGGAGCTCTGGATTGGAGGATGTCTCAACAACCTCAGTTGAGAGACCAGAAGCTACTAGTTGTGCCCCCTCAGGGGCCACACCCATAACTTCCACAGCTCCGGGTGGGGGTGAAATATCGTGCCATCCGCCTGTGAGAGGAGGTCCCTCCTGACGGGAATCTCCCACTCGAGGGTACAGAAACGCTTTGGCCAGACCGGGCGCAAAGTCAAGAAGGGGCCACTGAAAGGGCCTGCAAATCCCCAACTCTCTTAAGAGAAGATATCGCCAGAAGAAAGGTAGTCTTTATAGTAAGGTGGCGATCAGAGATCTCCTCAATTGGCTCGAACGGAGGCTTACAGAGAGCTTCTAGCACCACGGCCAGGTCCCACATGGGGACGCGAGATTGTATGAGAGGCCTCAGCCTCAATGCACCACGGAGGAAACGTGTAACCAGGGGGTGTATCCCCACTGACTGGCCACCGAGAGGGGCGTGGTAGGCCGCAATGGCCCCCACGTAGACCTTCAGGGTGGAGTGGGTCAACCCTGTAGAGAAACGGGCTGGCAGGAACTCCAGTACTGTACCAACTGGGCAGTTAGCTGGGTC
>NW_015624543.1:402554-403645 GCF_001515625.1 Sinocyclocheilus rhinocerous | reverse complement strand
AAGGGAAATCAGGTCCGAGAACCATACGTGGCCCTGCCAGAACGGGGCTACTAACAGTAGACTCCGTCTCGGCGCACTCTCTCCAGAACTCCCGGGAGCAGAGCGATCATGGGAAAGGCATACAGATGAAGCCTTGGCCACATCTGTTCCATGGCATCCAGCCCCAGTGGAGCTAGATGAGTCAGAGAGAACCAGAGGGGACAGTACGATGTCATCTGAGTCGCAAACAGGTCCACCTGAGCCTGGCCAAAAACTCTCCATATCTGCTTCACCACCTCGGGGTGAAGCCTCCATTCCCCGGGCCTCGGCCCCTGCCTCGACAGGATGTCTGCTCCCATATTGAGATGCCCAGGAATGTGAACTGCTCTCAGCGAGAGGTCTGGGAGAAAGTGTTTCAGTGCTCGAAACATGGCCAATATTTCCAGGCAATTGATATGCCACGTCAGATGGCGACCACTCCACAGACGGCGGGCAGGGTGGCCACTCATGACCGCACCCCAGGGGTCTCATGTACAGCAGGCCAAGAGTAATCACGTTGGATGCAGCTGCCATCAGACCCAGCAGTCTTTGAAACTGCTTGACAGTGAGTGACTGGCCTTCTTTCACTCTCTTGACTGTAGTGAGGATCGACTCGATCCGAGCAGGAGACAAACGTGCCTGCATCGTGGTCGAATCCCACACCACGCCCAGATAGGTGGTTCTCTGTAATGGAGAAAGCACACTCTTCTTGGCGTTTAGTCTTAACCCCAACTCTCTCATGTGAGCGAGAACAATATCTTGATGTCGAACCGCTACCTGCTCCGAATGAGCTAATATCAACCAATCGTCGATGTAGTTGAGTATGCAGATGCCCTGGAGTCGCAACGGAGCCAGAGCAGCATCCACACACTTTGTGAAAGTGCGGGGTGAGAGTGCAAGGCCGAAAGGAATAACACGATATTGGTAAGCTTTGCCCCCAAAAGCGAACCTCAGGAACTTCCTGTGATGAAGAAAGATCTTTTAGATCGATCGTGACAAACCAGTCCTCGAACCTGATCTGAGACACGACTTGTTTGAGTGTGAGCATTCTGAACTTCAGTCGCATGACTGAG
>NW_015624543.1:395848-402091 GCF_001515625.1 Sinocyclocheilus rhinocerous | reverse complement strand
GTGCGGGGTGAGAGTGCAAGGCCGAAAGGAAGAACACGATATTGGTAAGCTTTTTTAATGCGGTGTGAACCTCTCTTCCCCAGAAGGGCCTGCCCTCACCAGTCCTGAGCCCGAATAGTCAGGACTTTTTGGTCGAGGACCGCTTAGCCTGAAGGACGGTCCGCAGATTCGGCTTAGGCTTCGAAGCCCCTGACCCAGAGCGCGGGTGGCAACGCTCTGTTTCTGAGCCTCCCTATACGAGGAGCTGGTACGCGGAGGGACCTCAGTGTGAAGGTCGGGGAAAAATGGCAGGCTCCGGCATGGAAGTGGTGGCCTCGCGCGCAGGAAGCGTTCCTCTAACTTGCTTCGCTGCAGCTTGGCCTGCTTCTCGGCGGGCCAATCTATCTTTAATTTGGCCACGGCACGAGTAAGCACCTCCACTAACTCCTCATACTGGGGCGATTGAGGGGGCAAAACCTCTTCGACGCCCTCCATGTCAACCTCCTCGGAGGAAGACAGGCGGAGCGTCGAGCCCTCACCCCAGGAGGAAGTAGCTGCAGAATGGGCTTCCGAACCCAGACGAGGAGGAAGACCCTGTCTTTCTCTTTCATATCAGACAGGGTCAACCACAAATGCCTTTCTGCTGCCACCATAGCTGCCATGGACCGCCCAAACTCGGAGGAAGACAGGTGGAGCGTCGAGCCCTCACCCCGGGAGGAAGTAGCCGCAGAACGGGCTTCCGAACCCAGAGATTGGGCGCTGGATCTGGCGGGTGAAGAAGGAGATAGGGACTCGCCCCCTCGAGAGCCGACTCTGCGTGCTCCGCTCCCAAACAAACCACGCACAGACTGTGTGCATCCCCACCCGTGATGTAGCGTGGGCAGGAAGGAACACACAATCTATAACGTGGCTTGCTCTCGCCCTTTGCATGCTTTGCCTTAGCGTGAGCTTTAGACATAGTGGAGCTTATAGTTGCACTTTTTTGACAGACAACAATGAATAGGACCCACAAACATAGAGTTTTGACTGACACAGACAGAGCGCTTTGCTGAATGACAGAAAGCTGACGCCGGCTCTGCCGCACATGCTTTTATTGCTTCCTGGTCATGACGTCACCCGCCCGTGCCGTCTCGCCCAGCTATTGGACTGATTTCACATGTGATTCAGAGCGTGGTCACAGAAGGCGTTCCCAAAGCGTTCTCCGACGCAGCTCAAGTTCCTGAAGAGGAACTAATTTTAGAGAGGAGTGAATTGCTAACATTATACATACAATATATATGTACTGTACTACACTGTATATGCATTACATATGCAATGTAGTGCATATATTTAGTAATATTAACTACTGTTTAAAAGTTTGGGGTCAGGAAGATGGTTTTCAACTTTGTTAATAATAAGAATTGTGTGTTGAGCAGCAAATCCGCATTTTAAAATGATTTCTGAAGGATCATGTGAAACTGAAAACTGGAGTAATGGCTCCTGAAAATTCAGCTTTGCAATCACAGAAATAAATTACATTTTCAAATATATTCAAACAGAATACAGATATCGTTAATTTTCATAATATTTCACAATAATATTGTTTTAAAGTATTTTTGATCAAATAAATGCAGCCTTGGTTAGAATTATTTTAAAAACATTAAAAAGACTCCAAACGTTTGACCAATTGTCTACATATATTTTTCAGTAATATTTTATTTTGTAGAACAATTTTTTTCTAGCTAACTAGCATGCTACGTCATGTTAGTCATCTGAAAACAACATTTATTGTTTGAATTTTGCCATAAAACCGGATACAACTGGAAAGGTGATACTGTGTTAAACAGGCTTTAGGATTCCTGATTATTTTATATGTAATAAATTAATGATTGACTATTATTAAGTGAACTGAATAACTAAATGCACAATCCATAGACTGATTCATCAGTCACAATCAATGCATTTCACAGTCATATAGACAGCAGAACTGAGACTTCAATTTAAATAAATACAAGAATATTATACTGTCAAAAATTGGTCTGTAAACTCTAAAAACTATAAAGGCAAAACAACCAAGAAAACAAGATACGACTTCTGTAATATATCACTCTCAGGCTCAGATGCGACTTGTTTCCACCAAACAAAATTCAATATTTCAGTCATGTTTATTTCTACTATCAGATAATTTTGTGATTTCATCATGGATGCAATTTTTCTTCAGCACTATCAAATGATGACACTTCCAGTCATGCTTCAGTGCATGTGCTAGTTTATTCTGCAGTCTTGAGGAGGCGGTTACCCAGGGTGACGCTTTCCATTAAACTGCCATGTGAAGGGTCGGGGCAATCTTCAGAGAAGCCATGTAGCATGGAAGACAAATTCAGCTTTAACATCACTTTTTCATGTTCCTTTGAAGAGCTGCCCTTTGCTTGCATGTGAATCTTTTCAATACAGTATTACATTTTGCATGCAGTAGGGAAAAAGTATTCAGGAAAAAAAAATGTGGAAAAAAGAAAAGAAAGTGTTACACATGGTTTAATATGGTGAAATGCCACATTAAAATCATTTGAAAGACGTGATACAATTTCTGAGCAGATTTCACAGCTACAACAAAGCAATTATAATAAGGGATCTCACCATCAGGAGGAACCTCAGGGGGTGAGCCTGCCTTATTAACAATGTGAAAATGGAAACACAGACTCACAGTTTTTACCACCTGTTTACCAAACAAAACTGCATCTGAATCTGTCCGCTGTTATATTTAAATAACCTTGGTTATTGATTTTTTTTAATGTTTTATAATCCATGCTGACCACAAAACAAAAATCAGATCAATTAATGGTATTTTTTCCAATATTAATGTACTTTCTCTCATCCCAGCTTTAAGGGGTCATATGATGCTGCTAAAAAGAACATTATTTTGTGTATTTGGTGTAATGAAATGTGTTTATGCGGTTTAAGGTTCAAAAAACACATTATTTTCCACATACTGTACATTATTGTTTCTCCTCTATGCCCCGCCTTTCTGAAACGCGTCGATTTTTACAAAACTAATCGGTCTGAAAAGCGAGGTGTGCTCTGATTGACCAGCTATCCAGTGCGTTGTGATTGGACGAATACCTCAAGCGTGTGACGGAAATGTTACGCCCCTCACCATACTGTGATGCCCTGTCCCAGGCCGGAGCGAGGAGACAAAAACATGAAAACCCATTACAAACGAGGCATTTGTTGCATCCAGTGGGGACATAATTACGGATTATAATGACTTATACTGTCATTTTACGCGTTGCGTTGCATCGCGCCGCGTAAACATAAAACCATGTTATAAGTTGCATCAACGATTTAACAGACTTTAATTGCAGTGTTCTTAATCTTTATAAGTTAGTAGTACTGTTCGGGTTTACAGTGTGGGGGCGTGTTAGAACGAGCCGTTTTAGGTAGGCGTGGCTGACTCTTAACTTTTATAAAGAATATCTCTTTGGATTTGAGACGTTAGTCTTTGCAACTTTACAGATCTTCTTTATGCACCAAGAGCTTGTAACACTCCAAAGAGAAAGGAAAACTTGAAATCGCATCATATGACCCCTTTAATATATAGAGACAACAAATACACTGCATGGCCAAAAAAAACAAAGAAAGGTCCGTAAAGAAATGCTTTACTGAGTCTGGTGAAGAAGAGCTTGACTGACCTGCACAAAGCCCAGACCTGAATCCCATTGAACACCCACAGGAACACCAACTCCAGACCACAGCTCCAAACATCAGTGCTTGTGGCACACCTTTTTAACCAAAGAAAGATAGGGAATCCTGTTTGAAATCAGCCATTACTTAATTCTGTTTGATAACACTACTGTAGCTACATAACAATGACAAAGTTCATCTTTAAGATCTAGTTTGCAGGTAGGATCATAATTTTTTACCTGCAACAAATTCTGTGCACAAAGTACATTTCTGCTAGTGGCATGCTTCAGGCGATCTTCTACAGCAGGGCTATTATCTTCATTTGAGGGCCAGATTATCGAATCAAAAATGTGAAGGGGGCCAAGGGGGTGGGTGGCCATCCCAATCTCTTTCTGGGGGGCCTATAAAATTAGAAAATAAAATTGAAATGCGTATTCAGCAGTAAATGACTACCAAATGAATATTACCAACATCTATAAAAGGTTAATTTTAGTGACGTCTGTCAACCAATTAAAAAAAGAGGTAATTAATAACACATTTTTTAGTGATTCATCGTGATTAATCGCATATTAATATATTTATATTGTCATAATTTCACATCGAACCTCCAAATTAATGTAGAAACAACATAAATATGGTATATTTTAAATATGTGTTAATGGCATCTTTTTACTATAAGCCTATTATTAATGACGGCTAGTATCATTGATATGAATACTGCTACTGATGTCTATATTAAATGCATTTTCGCCTCAATTTTAGCTATTAATTATAGCCATTCAACATTACAGTATAATTGAAAGCCATTATTTTTCACATTTAATCGGCTCTGAAATATACACTGTAACAACTTTTAATTTAAGTATCACAATCTTCACATAAACTATAAATTGTATAAGCATAAACTATATAGATTATTATTTATTCAAGCTACGAAAGTAACTCAACGAGCAGAGTAGTGAGTGATTTCTCTTTTTCTTTTGTTCTTTGATTTGCATAAATGACAGACTGCAGCAGGTTTCATGTTAAAAGCAGCGCTGTCATCATAATGCACGTGACGCGGATCTGACACAGGTTTTCTCCCAACTCTTTATTTACGGTAATTCAGGACTTTATTACTCATTTACAACCCTCTACGCACACCTTGGCAATATAATCGGCACACATACTGGCGTGTAAAATCTAAGAATTTATTAGCCAAGACTAATGTTAGACATTATTTAGTCGCCCAGAGTAAGATTTAGTCGCATATGCGAGTGATTTACTCGCAATGTAGAGGGTTGCATTTAATACTGTAATTACGAGGTTACTCGCCAAAACCGCAAATTTTGACATAATTGTGTGTTTTTGTCCGTTGAAGCGCTACTGGCTACTAAAGCGGCTCAGTGTATGCGTAGATTTTCAAACTATGCTCCATTTGACAATCATCTTCCTGCAGTGTCTGCGCTATTTCACGCCAGAAGTTATGACCGATGACACTGTCTTCATACTCGTTTAAACTAGAGTTGTGGATAGCTCATATCCCCCTTACACAAGCGCTTATCAACGCTGCCGATGTTGCAGTCTCCGGTAGATTGTTGTTGTTCCATCTCTTGCTGTTCTTTTTCGGTTGGCCCGGGCCAGTGTTGCCACCTTGTGGAAAAACTAATTAGTGCAAAAACAATTCAAGGCGTATGTGCGACCCGTGCATCCTCTTCCCTCGGGCCGGATCAAGATGATTGGGCCGCCAATTGAATAGTCCTGTTCTGATCCTTACACAACATAACTGCCTGTACACTACATTACACTACATAACTGCCTGTTATTACTGTAGCTGCTTTTATAAATGTTTTGATCTGAGAATCTCAAATATTTCTGAACCTTTCATGCGTTTTCTCATCATGCTGTATTCGCCTATATTTTATATGCTAGCCTATTTAATTTCCTACAATGATTTTCGGTAGGCTATTTCTTTTAATTTATCTTAAAAGAAAATTTAAGAGAGAAATTTACAGAGAGAAATATTAAAATAATTTCTGTTTTTGGAAGCTTTTTCCATCCTAAATGTTTTATAGCCTAATTTACCAAAATGTCAGCATCTACACAGTTGACGAATTCTTAATATTTCTTATTTATCTTACTTGCATGATGAATGAATGAATGAATGAATGAATGGGCAACAGTAAAGTATCCACAATAATATAAGGATATATTTGTTTTATATCTTGTTCAATGAATGAATGAACGAATGGGCAGCGGTACATGGAGCCAGATCAGCCTCAAAAATAATACATTTACAAAACAAAATTCATAAATGCACAGCACAATTTACATTTACAAATTCCGATTCGTAAATTCAAAACACAATTCATAAATTCACAAGTAAAAGCATAAATATTTTCCCAAATATGTATATAGTAGTCAACATTTGAAGTGGATCAAAACCTTTCACCAAAGTTGTCCTAAAACCAAAATGCGTTCTTGTCTTAGGACAACTTTGATGAACTTTTTTGATCCACTTCAAATGTTGACTACTGTATATCAAGTTCCTGAATTAATTTCCGTCACACATTTATGATTGATGTTACATGTATTTATGGATCGTTGAATCTGCATTTGCAAATC
>NW_015624543.1:390366-395682 GCF_001515625.1 Sinocyclocheilus rhinocerous | reverse complement strand
GATCCATAAATACATGTAACATCATTCATAAATGTATGATGGAAATTAATTCAAGAAATGTATATATACATATTTATGTAAATATTTTTAATAAATAAATAAATTTATTTAGGGAAGATGCATTTGTGTGAGCATTTGGGGAAATATTTCTGCTTTTACTTGTGCATTTATGAATTGTGTTTTAAATTTAGGAATCTGATTTTGTAAATGTAAATTGTGCTGTGCATTTATGAATTTTCACACACGCGCGCGCGCGTTTATTTAGCTATCTAAATGGGGACATTACATAGACTTCTATTGTTTTTATGTACAGATAGTTATACACTTTTTAACCTAAACCCACCCCTACCCCTCACAGAAAACTTTCTGCATTTTTACAATTTCAAAAGTAAAAAAAAACTTTGTTTACTTTATTTTTATAACAGTTTTACAAATGAGGACATCCACAAATTGAGGTTTTTGCCGATTTTGTCAGGTTTTGCTCACTTTTGGTTACAAATTTGTCCCCAAAATATGGTTAAGTACACACACACACACACATGATTCCACCCAATCAGTTTATCTTTGTAAAATGGAACAGCTTCTTAAATAACTGAATGTGCACTCTTAACTTCAGCCAATCAAGCATTATATTATGATAATTAAGCACTATTTAATGATAGAACTAGTGATTAGAACTAAAACTTGGTAACCATGAATGAATGCATATTTGTCATTTTAACTGAACTTAGGACTGGTGGTGGTGTTTAAGATATTGTTGGTCATAGGTAATAGTAATTATTATTAAAAGATACTAGGCCTACTACTACTACTACTATTATTATCTGCTGGGTTCATGAATATTAATCACGTTGTCAGTGTTCGCTCGAACTGATTTGCTGAAATCAAAACAGGGACGGTAATAGATGAGCGCCAGCCAACGAGAGCTGTTCGCGCATTAGCTCCGCCCACTGCCTAGAAACCGGCATATCTTCTGCTTGTTCTTAAAAGCTGAATAATTCTAAATGAACTCTGTTATTTTGACAGGAAAATACAACAAAGAATATGGTTTACATGTAGCGCGTCGATTCAGCGTGGTATGCAAGACTCTCGCTCTCTCTCTTTGCATGTGTGAGAAACACAGAGCTATCAGCAAAGCGACGGCGAGTCGTGCGCCTTCACACTAGTTTACGGTACATCAAATACAGGTGCGCTGCGTGCTACATACTGCGCATCCATTGAGTACATGACATGATCCATTGAGCGATTATCCAAATAGTACAGATCGCTTGACGGAGAGCGAAACTCTCAAGCGCTCAGTCAGCGTGTTTATCAAGTGAAAATCTGTGTTGAATGCCTCTCACACACATACTGGCGTGTAAAATCTAAGAATTTATTAGCCAAGACTAATGTTAGACATTATTTAGTCGCCCAGAGTAAGATTTAGTCGCATATGCGAGTGATTTACTCGCAATGTAGAGGGTTGCATTTAATACTGTAATTACGAGGTTACTCGCCAAAACCGCAAATTTTGACATAATTGTGTGTTTTTGTCCGTTGAAGCGCTACTGGCTACTAAAGCGGCTCAGTGTATGCGTAGATTTTCAAACTATGCTCCATTTGACAATCATCTTCCTGCAGTGTCTGCGCTATTTCACGCCAGAAGTTATGACCGATGACACTGTCTTCATACTCGTTTAAACTAGAGTTGTGGATAGCTCATATCCCCCTTACACAAGCGCTTATCAACGCTGCCGATGTTGCAGTCTCCGGTAGATTGTTGTTGTTCCATCTCTTGCTGTTCTTTTTCGGTTGGCCCGGGCCAGTGTTGCCACCTTGTGGAAAAACTAATTAGTGCAAAAACAATTCAAGGCGTATGTGCGACCCGTGCATCCTCTTCCCTCGGGCCGGATCAAGATGATTGGGCCGCCAATTGAATAGTCCTGTTCTGATCCTTACACAACATAACTGCCTGTACACTACATTACACTACATAACTGCCTGTTATTACTGTAGCTGCTTTTATAAATGTTTTGATCTGAGAATCTCAAATATTTCTGAACCTTTCATGCGTTTTCTCATCATGCTGTATTCGCCTATGCTAGCCATGCTAGCCTATTTAATTTCCTACAATGATTTTCGGTAGGCTATTTCTTTTAATTTATCTATTTAAGAGATTTAAGAGAGAAATTTACAGAGAGAAATATTAAAATAATTTCTGTTTTTGGAAGCTTTTTCCATCCTAAATGTTTTATAGCCTAATTTACCAAAATGTCAGCATCTACACAGTTGACGAATTCTTAATATTTCTTATTTATCTTACTTGCATGATGAATGAATGAATGAATGAATGAATGGGCAACAGTAAAGTATCCACAATAATATAAGGATATATTTGTTTTATATCTTGTTCAATGAATGAATGAACGAATGGGCAGCGGTACATGGAGCCAGATCAGCCTCAAAAATAATACATTTACAAAACAAAATTCATAAATGCACAGCACAATTTACATTTACAAAATCCGATTCGTAAATTCAAAACACAATTCATAAATTCACAAGTAAAAGCATAAATATTTTCCCAAATATGTATATAGTAGTCAACATTTGAAGTGGATCAAAACCTTTCACCAAAGTTGTCCTAAAACCAAAATGCGTTCTTGTCTTAGGACAACTTTGATGAACTTTTTTGATCCACTTCAAATGTTGACTACTGTATATCAAGTTCCTGAATTAATTTCCGTCACACATTTATGATTGATGTTACATGTATTTATGGATCGTTGAATCTGCATTTGCAAATCGTCACACGCACGTGGACTGCTTTGAATTTGTGTAGATTCATAAATATTTTTTTTGGAGGATGTTCAGCCAATCGTGGTGAGCTTTTAATCCACCAATCAAAACACTCTTTACTGAACAGACTCAAGAAGCTCAACGCTGCACTTGTACTGTGCATTGTTCCATGATCGGGTCCTTGATGTAAAGACAATCTGATTTTGTAAATGTAAATTGTGCTGTGCATTTATGAATTTTTGTTTTATAAATGTATTATTTTTTAGGCGATCTGGCTCCATAGCAGTAAAATATCCACTATAATACATTTGTTTTATATCTTGTTGAATGAATGGGCAGCGGAAAAATATCCACTATAATATAAGGATATAATTTATTTATTTATTTATTTATGAATGAATGAATGAATGAATGCATGAATGAATGAATGTCCATTGATTTATTTTTTATTTTTGATAATTGCTCTAGGCCTCTATGTTGATTTTATTTTGAGATATTATGCAGCTGTATTTCCATTACTTAAAGTTAATAATTTAAAGCACAACAAATTTATAACACTATTACATGTAATTTTTTGTTTTACTTAAGTGTAATCTCAACATATGCATGTTTATTAATACTTTACACTATAATCTATGGAGACAGATCAGCCTCAAAAATAACACATTTGCAAAACAAAATTCATAAATGCACAGCACAATTTACATTTACAAAATCCGATTCGTAAATTCAAAACACAATTCATAAATTCACAAGTAAAAGCATAAATATTTTCCCAAATATGTATATAGTAGTCAACATTTGAAGTGGATCAAAACCTTTCACCAAAGTTGTCCTAAAACCAAAATGCGTTCTTGTCTTAGGACAACTTTGATGAACTTTTTTGATCCACTTCAAATGTTGACTACTGTATATCAAGTTCCTGAATTAATTTCCGTCACACATTTATGATTGATGTTACATGTATTTATGGATCGTTGAATCTGCATTTGCAAATCGTCACACGCACGTGGACTGCTTTGAATTTGTGTAGATTCATAAATATTTTTTTTGGAGGATGTTCAGCCAATCGTGGTGAGCTTTTAATCCACCAATCAAAACACTCCTTACTGAACAGACTCAAGAAGCTCAACGCTGCACTTGTACTGTGCATTGTTCCATGATCGGGTCCTTGATGTAAAGACATTTATAATATATTTGTTTTATTTCATTTTGAATGTATAGGCAGTGGTAAAATATTCACTATAAAAGGAAATATTTGTTTTATATCTTGTTGAATGAATGAATGAATGAATGGGCAGTGGAAAAATATCCACTATAATATAAGGATATAATTTATTTATTTATTTATTTATGAATGAATGAATGAATGAATGCATGAATGAATGAATGAACAGCAGTAAAATATCCACTATAATATATTTGTTTTATTTCATTTTGAATGTATAGGCAGTGGTAAAATATTCACTATAAAAGGAAATATTTGTTTTATATCTTGTTGAATGAATGAATGAATGAATGGGCAGTGGAAAAATATCCACTATAATATAAGGATATAATTTATTTATTTATGAATGAATGAATGAATGCATGAATGATGTTCCGTTCAGCCAATCGTGGTGAGCTTTTAATCCACCAATCAAAACACTCCTTACTGAACAGACTCAAGAAGCTCAACGCTGCACTTGTACTGTGCATTGTTCCATGATCGGGTCCTTGATGTAAAGACATTTTAATGGGTACTATTTTTTTAAGCACCTAATTACAATTTCTACAAAAACACATTATGAGCTATATTGTTTAATGAATGAATGAATGAATGCATGAATGAATGAATGAACAGCAGTAAAATATCCACTATAATATATTTGTTTTATTTCATTTTGAATGTATAGGCAGTGGTAAAATATTCACTATAAAAGGGTCCAGATATTTCATTTAATAACAACAATTATGTAATGTGTTCTGTTGTTGTTGTTAGTAGTAGTAGTATCAGATTCGCAGTAACTTTTGATCAGGCATACAAAACAGCTACCACCACCTAAGGGAGATTTCGAACACACACAGTGGAGAGATTTCAGCATGGAGGATGAAAACCAGACTCAACGTGTGAGTAAAGTGTTTTTTTTTTATCTGATGGCATTTTCTTATGATTATAGCTGGTCGCTAAATGAAATATCCAGATATTTAAATGAAATATCTGGACATTTAACACTTATTTAATAACATTAAAGATTGATCTGAATAAACAGGGTATGTGCAACTTTGGTGTATAAGACAGCAGGCTAACCGGTTAGCTGTATTTTGTGCGAACGATATAAATCATAATGTGATTTTGTAGAAATTGTAATCAGGTGCTAAAAAAAGAGAACCCATTTAAATGTCTTTACATCAAGGACCCGATCATAGAAACAATGCACAGTACAAGTGCAGCGTTGAGCTTCTTGAGTCTGTTCAGTAAAGAGTGTTTTGATTGGTGGATTAAAAGCTCACCGCGATTGGCTGAACGGAACATCCTCCAAAAAAAGATATTTATGA
>NW_015624543.1:376683-390046 GCF_001515625.1 Sinocyclocheilus rhinocerous | reverse complement strand
TATAATTTATTTATTTATTTATTTATGAATGAATGAATGAATGAATGCATGAATGAATGAATGAACAGCAGTAAAATATCCACTATAATATATTTGTTTTATTTCATTTTGAATGTATAGGCAGTGGTAAAATATTCACTATAAAAGGAAATATTTGTTTTATATCTTGTTGAATGAATGAATGAATGAATGAATGGGCAGTGGAAAAATATTCACTATAATATAAGGATATATTTGTTTTATTTCTTGGTGAGTGAATGAATGAATGAATGAATGAATGAATGGGCAGTGGAAAAATATTCACTATAATATAAGGATATATTTGTTTTATTTCTTGGTGAGTGAATGAATGAATGAATGAATGAATGAATGGGCAGTGGAAAAATATTCACTATAATATAAGGATATATTTGTTTTATTTCTTGGTGAGTGAATGAATGAATGAATGAATGAATGAATGGGCAGTGGAAAAATATTCACTATAATATAAGGATATATTTGTTTTATTTCTTGGTGAGTGAATGAATGAATGAATGAATGAATGAATGGGCAGTGGAAAAATATTCACTATAATATAAGGATATATTTGTTTTATTTCTTGGTGAGTGAATGAATGAATGAATGAATGAATGAATGGGCAGTGGAAAAATATTCACTATAATATAAGGATATATTTGTTTTATTTCTTGGTGAGTGAATGAATGAATGAATGAATGAATGAATGGGCAGTGGAAAAATATTCACTATAATATAAGGATATATTTGTTTTATTTCTTGGTGAGTGAATGAATGAATGAATGAATGAATGAATGGGCAGTGGAAAAATATTCACTATAATATAAGGATATATTTGTTTTATTTCTTGGTGAGTGAATGAATGAATGAATGAATGAATGAATGGGCAGCAGTAAAATATTCACTATAATATATTTGTTTTATTTCATTTTGAATGAATAGGCAGTGGTAAAATATTCACTATATAAGGAAATATTTTTTTTATATATCTTGTTGAATGAATGAATGAATGAATGAATGAATGAATGAATGAATGGGCAGCGAAAAAATATTCACTATAATATAAGGATATATTTGTTTTATTTCTTGTTGCATGAATGAATGAATGAATGAATGAATTGGCAGCAGTAAAATATCCAATATAATATATTTGTTTTATTTCATGTTGAATGAATAGGCAGTGGTAAAATATTCAACATCTACCAACCTTGACACTTATATGTGCCCCAGTTTTTTTTTTGTTTGTTTTCTTTTTGCATTAGCGAGGAGAGCTTCATGGCCTCTGAGTGTTTGCACTGGTCAAAGTTCTCAGCAAAAGCAGCAGGTATAAAGATGTCATGTAAACACACGGCATAGGAGAAGAGGATAATTTAATAGAATGGAACGGATGACAGTAGGCACCGTGATTGAACACATTGACAGGGAATGAATAAATGATCCAGTTCAAACTGACTATGGGATGTGATATGGGGGGCCAATGATCATTTTCGCTACTGCTGATGAGGCAAATGCAAACAAGAGGACGAATGTGGTGTGAAAGAGGTTATTGATTTTGCCCATCTTAAGAGACCTTTTTTCACAGAAATATTGACCAGTTCTGCCAGACTCAGAGAGGGAAGGAGGAGGTCTTTAAAAGGCAAGAGCCACTTTTTCTGAGAGATCCACTTTGATTCTGATAAAGTCTCAAGAAAATGACTTAATGGTTAGTTTTTCCTCCTATTCTGAAGCAGGAAGTTGGGACAGCCTCTTCCATTTTAGAATAGTTCACCCAAATGATTCTGTCATCATTTACTCACCCTCATGTTTTAAGATATTTTGAGAAATGTCTCAGTGTTTTCTTTTTAATACAGTGGAAGTTGATGGTAACCAAAACCAATGTTTGGTTACAAACATTCTTCAAAATATCTTCTGTGTTCAGATTTGAACACAGAATATACAGATCAGATACAGATACAGATTTGGAACAACATGAGGGTGTAGAGAAGCTTATATCCGCAATGGAATAACAAATTTGTGACGTTTTTTCTCACAGTTCTGACTTTTTATCTTTAATCTTTATTAATCTCGCATTAAGACTTTTCTTCTTTTATATCTTGCAATTTTGAGTTTATATATCACAATTCTGACTTTTCCGAATTGAGTTTCGACCTCACAATTCTGAGTTTATATCTCGCAATTCTGAGGAAAAAAAGTCTGAATTGTGAGATAAAAAGTCACAATTCTAAAAACAAAATTGTAAGTTTATTTCTCACAGTTAAGACATTTCTTCTCAGAATTGCAAATATTCACAATTCTGAGTTTGTCACGCAATTCTGAGTTTATATTAATGCAATTCTGAGTTTATAACTAGCAGTTCTCAGAATTGCAAGAAAAAAGTCAGAATTGTCAGGTCTGTTGCAATTACCTTTTTATGTGCTTATTCCATGTCAGAAATAAGCTTCCATAAGGATGAGTACACGATGACATTGTTTTCAATTTCAGGTGAACTACTCCTTTAAATAACACACAGTTTGTCCATAGGGAAGGAACTCTTTGTACTGAGGGATTTAAATGATTGTGGGTTGGTGAGTTGGCGACCGGATTGACAGAGTGGTTGTAATTTATATCCCTTAACAGCCATGCAGAAAGAGGCATTAGAGTTAATTTCTATTCAACAGGTCTTATTTCTGAGTCTGATTAGAAGCTGAAATAAAGGAAGGGAGGGTAAGAGAGAGGAACAGGACTGTATTACCATGAGCAGATGAATAATGCATAGCGGCCCTGTCAGCAGCACTGAACGTGACAATGCGTTTGTTTCCTCCACACAAAAAGGATCTAACAGGTAAATAAGAGCTGTCTTTAGGTGGTACAGCCAGGTTAATAGAATATATCTGACCTCAGAAGCTTCATATCCTCCTGTTTCAGTGCTCTCAGAGACTCACAGCCAGACTCAAATTCACATTACAAAAGTTGCCCGGACTCGCCACCTCTTCTGCCATTCTGGAACACACACTGATGAGCCGCCTATGGATTGATGTTTTCAGCACAGGCTGACTGAGGACAGGCTCATGTATTTTCCTGGTTCTGTTTTGCCTTTTTTTATCCATTATTTCCTGTCTGTGAAATGAAAAAAGGAGGTGTATGATGCATTAAATATCTAATGAAAATTGTACAATCAATATGTTTTGCTAGAATATATTATGCTCATATGCTATATCATATTTTTGCCATTTATGCTAAAGTAAAACTAAAAACTGTATTTATTACAATAGAAAACTGTATAGAAAAAAATAAGTTCATGTATGTAGAATATTAAAGTTTTATACACTGTATATACTGTTTATAAGTTTAGGGTCCGCAAGATAAAAAAAAAAAATGTATAGTTTTATTTAACAAGGCTAATTAAATTGATCAGTAAAGACTTTTATAATGTTACAGAAGAGGTCTACTTCAAATTCTGCAAAAACAAAAAATATTAAGCAGCAACTGTTTTCAACATTAATAATACAAAATGTTTCTTGAGCATTAAATCTGTATATTAGAATGATTCTTCTAAGGGATCATGTGACACTGAAGACTGGAAAAATGGATGCTGAAAATTCAGCTTTTCCATCACAGGAATAAATTACATTTTAAAATATATTCAAATAGAAAACAGTTGTTTTTAACTGTAATAATATTATTTCACAATTTTACTGTTTTACGGTATTTTTGATCCAATAAATGCAGCCTTTAGTAAGCATAGGACACTTCGTTCAAAAACATTTAAAAATGTTACCGACTCCAAACATTTTAATATAGTATTTATGGAAAACTTTACAATAAGGTTAAATGTGTTATCATTAATTAATGTATTAGGTATTACAAACAAAAAAAAAGTCAATTTTACATTTAATAAGCTAGGTTAATGTTTTTACATAGTAAAACCTATAGTTTTACATAGTATTGTTAATGTTAAAGCATGAATGAACATGAATAAACGAACAATAGTATATTCATGAATCAACATGAACCTAAATAAAAATTTTGTGTGGGTGTGTGTGTGTGTGTGTGGGGGGGGGGGGTATATCAAACGTTACCGTATTTACACCAAACAGTACATGACAGTAAAACATTTCATAAAGCTACTCAAATTTTTCTCTTTAGTCCTTGATTAATAAATTTAGCCAATTGAAGTGGGTTTGAAGTAGTGTTTTCTACTTACCTCATGAAAAATAGTCACAGAAAAGCCTTACATGAGGAAAGCAGAACATCTGCATCAGCTGTCGTAAAAGGGAGCTAATTAGCTCCCTCAACCTTTCATTTCCGAATAGCAGAAGCCCCATCATTATGTCTATTTAACCAAGTCACAGAACCATAAAATGAGAAGGAAACATGAGCATCAGAATGATTCAAATGCTTTTCTGCCTGTAAACGAAAATGACTACCTTTATTTCACCCTTGTGTTTGAGTAACCCTTAACACAAAACAATATGCACACAGATTTACAGTAACATTCTGCCTTAGTGTGCATCAGACCGGAAATCATGTATAAGAAACACTGGAGATGAAACACAGGAGTGTTGCTGAATCTCCATTACAGACACCAGCTCCACCATAAAAACAAAACAAACTGAATCCTTCCCTGGCTGCCCCATTACTTATGAAACGAAACACGAGTCAAAATATAAAACTTCCATATTAAAAACTAAAGGGAAGAATCAGCCAACCCTGAAGTGACTTCTTCATTATCCCTCCACGTCTTAATTGAATCATTGTGGCAAACAGAATGAAAAGCTCAGACACCTCATTTAATTCACACTGTGCTCAGAATAGGCCAAATTATCAGAGAGGTCTAACGCTTCACTGGACCATCATTGTTTGTTTCTATTTTTAGGTGGCCTAATAAAATAACTTTAATGGTTTGAATATTAAAATTAATCGCAAAAGTCTGTGTGGCAGCTTAGAGCGTGGGATGAAGGGGCCTCCAAAAAATGAGTCCACATTTGTCTCTATAAAAGCTGCTCTCTATAAAACACATCGGCCATATAAACTATAATAAAACCTCCAAATGTAAACAAAACAATCATTTTGAGCAGATGACATCTGGGCAGGTTGGCTGAATGGATGGTGTTTTATTATATGTGGTAATAAAAGATCAAATTACAGTGGATATTATTATTATTATTATAACTGCTAACACACTTAGGGAACTACTATTATTATTATTTTTTTAATATATATATTTTATTTTTGGTTGTGCAACAATTACTAAAGATATTTTTGGGGCATTCATGTTCTCCTTCAGTTTAAATGTGCTTGATGTTTTCACAAACTGATAAATCTCTACAGTATGGTTATTGATTTATCAACCAAGGGATAAACAGAAATTATCTTCTGTATATAGAGAATATCAATATATTGTATTGAGTCTCAGTTTCTCTAATGAAAAGCTGAAACAATGAAAGAGATTTAGTCTTGGACGGTTGTGATCAAACATAACAAAAAAAAAGCTTAACATTATTAACAACAAAATTAATAATAATAATAATAATAATAATAATCCTTTCATGACACACTAACAATTAATAACAATTATTTATATAAATAATTATAATTATTTCTACAAATAATAACAAATAACATATTACTAGCATATTGGCTGTTTATTAGTACTTATAAAGCACATATTCATGCCTTATTCTGCATGATCATATTTATATTCCTCAATCTTACCCAAAACCTGCTGTGTCAGGCCTCTGACAGGGACAAACAAATGAAGTGGCTAATGATGTGTCAGAGAGAGAAATGCTGAGGCATTTAATGACGGGCACAATGAGATCCCAGAGAGATTACAGTGATTAAGAAACTGAAAGGCTAAAAGGACTAAAAGGCTCATTACCGGAAGTTTGGCGAGTTTATCCATGGCATAATACTGAATTTACTCATCGAGTGGTTGGTAAAACTTGCTTTTCAATAGTAACTAATCAAAGTCATTCCTCTCATGAATCTTAATGTCATTGACAAGTTAAGGCAAGAACACCAACAACAAGAATATTTGTAATAATAATAATAATAATATATTATTATATATATTATATATATTATATTTTATTAATTGTATTTTAAAATATTGTAATTATTTTATTTATGTAATTGTCTGTGACTGTGCTAGCACATGATCATATTTATATTCCTCAATCTTACCCAAAACCTGAACTTAACAACTACCTTACTATTAATAAGCAGCAAATTAGAAGTTTATTGAGGCATACTCCGTAGTTAGTTTATTAATAGTGAGAACTGTTTCCCAAACTAAAGTGTGACCAAATATTATTATTAATATATTATTGTTATTGACAGAGACACTTACAAAATAAGATACACATGGTAGAAAGTAAACAAAACATGTAAAGTACACAATTCTGTTTTTTATTTAGGTCAAATGAAGGATGTTGACTGATTGTGGTAATTGATCCGAGTGGTCACAAGGAGAATCACACCATTTACATACAGTACATTCAGACCCAGACCTGTTTTATGTCAGTGCGATAAAAGGGCAAGGCTTTCACTATATGAATAATTTATTACATCCTAAATTCTCAAAGGCTTTTCAATATAGACATAACCATCATAGTTTGCCCTTGGTTTGATAGCAAAATGTCATCCATGTCCATTTTAGACTGATTGATATTTTGTATATATGAATATTCAGCTTATATATTCATGTCACCTATATACATGTCACAGGCAAATAGCATGCAACTGTATGTATTTAAAATCATAAGGAATTGAACCTCAATTGGATTGTACGTTTCGCCTGTTTAAACTTCCTTTAAGACTTGATCAAAAGAAGGTGATTTTGGAAATAACTTCAATAGATTTTTTTACCTTCAGCATCAGCTAGTAGGTGGTCTTTTGAGCTCATAACCCGAGGATGAATGTGCTGCTAACATGCACTCTCCAGTCAAGGTTACTGTGTTTGTCTATCTAGCAGAAACAGTTATAGTCATTTTGGACGCTACAGTACATGCCACCTGACCTGACTGAAGCAATTTTCTGCTGTGGGATTCTGAGCTCATGGAAATGAGACTATTCAACAGTAATTCCCTCACACATGAAACACTGGATGCTCTGCAGGATTCACTGATAATATTAACTGCACTTCACCATCAGTTCACGCAAAGGTTATAAACAATATGATGTTATCCTTCTACCAAACCAAGAAACATAAACCCCATGAGGGGCTTTGATGACACCACATGTTTATGTCCCAGTTCCAAAGGAAAAACAGAAAGATACCTTTTCCATTCTAGCATCTTATTTAGGACCTTTACATAAAGCTGTTAATTTAGACTAAGTATTCTCATTACGAAATATATACCAAAAATAAATAGATAAAATGAAAAAAAAAAAAAAAAGTATAATAAATATTGAGTTCACCCTAAAAAATACAGATACCATATTAACTAAATGAGAAGACCTCTGCCCAGGATCTGTTCTGCCCCTAGACCTGCTTTAAGAGAAATGGAATCTAATGGTTCAGATATTGCATTACTCACCTAATTAATAATAATAATAATAATAATAATAAATACATTCAGAAACTTATTTAAGCTAGTAAGAACAAACATAAACATAGCAAACATAAAACAAGATCGCAATAATGTCATACTTGTGTATTCGTGTCCATAGTTGTAGTAAAATATTAATATCCTATAAACTCTGTACACAAATAATATTTGCACCACAGTTTGCTATGCTGAACTACAGCTAGATTTCTCAGAGAATATTCACTTCTGGGTTTAGCCGGGGAAATTCAGGCTTCAAGGTGTGCTAGATTCAGATGATTCGAAAGTTGTGACCTCTAAGGTTCTGTTGAATCCTTGATAAGCAAAACATAATCAAGCATGCAGTCATTATCATAGATCAAATGCACTGCCGCATTACTTACACATGGCTGCAAGTGGCAACATCCTTGTGATTCAGGATCTGATGGATATGCCTTTGAACACTCAACTCACAATGAGAGAACACATCTTTCTTCTTGACTGCACAACAGATATGTTTGTTTACCTGTCTGCAGTTTTGACCAATTGTGTAAACAACCAGAATCATTAATCTTGTGTGTACTAACGTGTGGCCAGCATTCTGAAACTGGACCAACACGAAAGTCGAAAGAATTTTCTCTGACTCAAATATTTAAATGAGATGAACAAAACAATTTGATAAAATAATTTTCTGTTGATATTTCCGAGATATCAGTATTTTTTCCCTATTTAACTTAAATAAGTCATATACATTTTATGTCGTGTATTTGAGTTTAAAATAAAATAAAAAGCATACATAATACTTGCAAATTTGTAAATGCAAAATTATGAAGTATAATATGATTATATTATATTATATTAATGTGCAAAACTATTAATTATGGAAATAAGCAGGTCTATGCATTTAAGTGGAATTAAAATGACAATCCTAAATCTATAAAGTGCAAGTTTATTTTATATATACCATATTATATATGATATTATATTATGTAATTTTGCACTAATATGCCTTAACATTTAATAATTACTTTAATTTATTAATTTGTATATTATAATATATCTTGATTTAATATTTTTTCTATTTAACAAATTTTATGAATTTTAAGTAATAATGTCTATTTGTGTTTAAAGTGGGGGGGAAAGGTAAAATAAAAAATAAATCAATAAAATAACAATAAAAAAAATCAATCAAAGAATCAATCAATCCATCCATCCATCCATCCATCCATCCATCCATCATAAAGTTACCATAAATATATATGTTATAATTTGTTCTGTACATTTAAATGGAACTAAAATGACAATCCTGAATCTAAGTGCAAGCTTTGAGAAAACAGCTGACAATTGCAAAAAACAACAACAACGACAAGTACTACTTAATTTCCTTTCAAACTATACATGTTCACCTTGGCTTAACATAACAATGACATGGTTCCTGATGCATGCAATAAAACAGCAGTGAAAATTCATACAGGAGAGTGTTGTCAGCACGACAGACTCCAAACAAGCAGGAAATGGAATCCAAACAAGCCCAGAGATGTTTATAGTAATTCACAGCCATCTGCTGAAGCAATTCAGCTTAAAGACCAAAGAAACAAATGACCCAAGGACAGCAAATGTTCATTATCATAAAGCCAGTGGCATATCATATGCAAGCAAATGCCATAAGGCCCTCATCAGCATGGCAGAGACAATACATGCATCACAATGTCAGCTAAAATGGCCAGTGACTTATGGAGCCAGATCAGCCTCAAAAATAATAAATTTACAAAACAAAATTCATAAATGCACAGCACAATTTACATTTACAAAAACACAATTCATAAATACACAAGTAAAAGCACAAATATTTCCCCAAATGCTCACACAAATGCATCTTACCTAAATAAATTTAAAATGTTTACACAAATATAGAGACCGGTAGGCGGTGTGAGCCCATTCTCCGCTGAGTCCCCATGTTGGCTGATCCGTTCTGTCACGGTGCGTGCGGGGAGATGAAGCGAGGACTCAATTGCAGGAGAAATGGTTATTTATTTTAATAATAAAAATGAAACAAAAACAAACTCAAACCACACCGAGTGGGAAAAACAGACAGGCAGGCCTAAAGCTGCACACATGCAGACACGAAACACACACAATGAGAAATGACGGATCAGCACAGGATGACAGACACCAGGAGAATAAATAGGAACCAAACGAGGAGGCTAACGAGGGAGACACAGGTGGAGCAACTTAAACTATAACGAGGTAACAAGATGGGAGGGGCAAGACAATAGACAGGAGAGAGCACATGGCAACAGACAAACACAACACAAGCCATGTGCTCACAGAACAGTCATCTGGTGGCCCTCCTGGGCACACCCGCTGAAGACTGTGACAAATCGCGGTGAGCTTTTAATCCACCAATCAAAACGCTCCTTACTGAACAGACTCAAGAAGCTCAACGCTGCGCTTGTACTGTACATTGTTCGGTGATTGGGTCCTTGATGTAAAGACATTTTAATGGGTACTCTTCTTTTCATTTAATAACAACAATTATGTAATGTGTTCTGTTGTTGTTGTTATTAGTAGTAGTAGTATCAGGTTCGCAGTAACTTTTGATCAGGCATTAAAAACAGCTACCACCACTTAAGGGAGATTTCGAACACACACAGCGGAGAGATTTCAGTTTTGATTGGTGGATTAAAAGCTCACCGCGATTGGCTGAACGGAACATCCTCCAAAAAAGATATTTATGAATATTAACCTGACAGGACGGTCTCAAAAACACCGCACACAAATTCAAAGCAGTTCACGCACGTGTGACGATTTGCAAATGCAGATTCAACGATTCATAAATACATGTAACATCATTTATAAATGTGTGATGGAAATTAATTCAAGAACTTGATATATACATATTTGTGTAAACATTTTACATTTATTTAGGTAAGATGCATTTGTGTGAGCATTTGGGGAAATATTTATGCTTTTACTTGTGCATTTATGAATTGTGTTTTGAATTTACAAATCGATTTTGTAAATGTAAATTGTGCTGTGCATTTATGAATTTTGTTTTGTAAATGTATTATTCTTGAGGCTGATCTGGCTCCATAGTGACTCAGGGACTATGGCGAGCATATAACATGACAGCACAGCAAAAACTAATGGTAACGGGTATTATGATGGAGAAAGCAAAAGCACTGGAAATGTACATGATACATGGGACTTGATTGCAGACACAGAGAGATTTGAAAATGGGTTGGGAGCAATCAAAACTGACTATGGGAAGGAGCAAACCATTTATAGACCTCTAAATGAGGACAAATGTGTGCAACAGCTCTGATTTTATTAAACAACATGAAAGACTGATAGATAGATAGAATGCTGCTCTACCTCTGAGGTGCAGGCCAGATATTCCTTCCTGAATTCAGAAAAAAAATGCAGTATTTTCTTATGCAGTTCTACTTTAAGTAAATGTATCTTGTTCTAATGGACCATGTATTTTTTTAACTATAGGATGCAAGAAAAAAAATATTAAGATGTGGGTTTTTTGTTATTTATTCTTAATTTTGTATTATTGCTATTTATTTGTTTATTTATGTATATATTTATTTATTTTGCAATGAACAAGCAAGTGTCTTTAGTTTTCTTGTATTTCAGAATAAACTGTTTTTCTTTATGTATGAAGAAAAAGCTTAGTTTGTACATTTTTTGCTGTGGAATAAATAAATAAATAAAGTTCATGATAAATTATATTACAATTTATTAGAATTAATGGTAACACTTTACAATAAGGTTCATTGGTTAACATTAGTTAACTACTTTAGATAACATGAACTAAGCATGAACAATACTCCTACAGCATTTATTAATCTTAGTTAATGTTAATTTCAACATTTACTAATTCATTATTACATTCAAAAGTTGTGTTTGTTAACATTAGTTAATGCACTGTGAATGAAGACGAACTAACAATGAACAACTGTATTTTCATTAACTAACATTAAGAAAGATTAATAAATAGTGTAATAAATGTATTGTTCATTGTTTGTTCATGTTAGTTAATACATTAACATTAACTAATGGAACCTTATTGTAAAGTGTTACTGAATTAATAATTATAAAAATGAGGTAATATCCTACAAAAGTGACTTTATATCTCATAATAATTTACAAAATAAAAATAAAAAAATATAATTTACTATTAACAACTACTTCTTTTTTTAAACAAGTATTTGATAGTCAATAATTTTTTTTAAATTGAAGATGAAAATATAATAGGTGAGCTGCTTTCATTGCAGTATCAAAATAAGACAGATTCAGCTGAACAACTATAACTGCATTGGGGTTACAGGACATACAAAGCCCTTCCCTTGAATAAAGAACAAAACAGATAAAAATAGCAGAGACTTTGAGAGTTTGCATTTGCATGTACAAGCTATTATGTATTTATTCAGTCTAAACAAATGTGTTCACACACACAGCAAACATTAATTCCTTAAAGGGCTCCTATTATGCTTTTTCACTTTTTCTACTTTAGTTAGTCTATAATAATGTTGCTGTTTGAGCGCTGCCAATCACAACACACACTGGCCCAGCTAACCAATCACAACACACACTGGCCCAGCTAACCAATCACAACACACACTGGCCCAGCTAACCAATCACAGCACATTTCGTATTTCAGAAGGTGGGCCTTCATTTGTTACAGGAGCTATTCGAGCCGTTCATGCCAGACTGGGGAGAGAGGTGTTGTAATAATGTAATATATGTGAAAAATAATGTGTTTTTCAAACAACCTAGTATGAGAGCCTGTTCTAGTACACCCCCAAAACAAAATCTTACAAAAAGACTTTGTAACAGAGCATTTATTAACCCTTTAATAAATCCGCATTTCTTTAAACACCCCCGTGGAGTAACAGCTGGTGAAATTAATTACACATTGAAAGATTTGACCTTACCTACTCTAACAGCGGTGTGAGCTGCCACTTACATGCTGCTCTGCCCTGGTCACTGAATGTTGCTGACTGTGAAATTGAAACTATGAATAATGCTCTCTGTCTTCATTAGGAGCTGTCAGTTTTGATTTGGCAGCAAAGTGGCTTTTGTCAGTTTATAGGACTGGCATGCTCAGCCACTAGGTCACGGAAATACACGTTTCAGAAGCGTTTAATTCTTGATCACTTGTAAATTAACAACATTGGTTTTTTTTAGGACTTGGGTGTTTTACGTTCAAGTATTAGATGTTCTATCTTGCATTCACCCAGTTTTCATACGTCATTGAGGCGGTCTTATGTAAGAAAAGTAATCGTAATAAAATTGACTGTTATTCTTCATGATGTGTGTGATGTGTGAAATACTGTTGTTTCTTACTTTTATAATCTAATGGTTACTTTTCTAAAATGAGTCTGCTTCAATGACATAAGCGACCGACAAATGTGACCTCCCGAGGACTCGGCCTCCAAAATGAGACGCAGCTTGTGTCTTAAGAACTAGTCTGCACAACTAGCAGTTACTCAAGGGTTAATCATTCTTATTTTTTGGATTTAAATTAGACCTTAGATTAGATTTTGTAACTGACTTAAAAATTGGTTGTGGTAGTGACTGTTAAATTGGTAGTTGTTCCAACCAAAAGCTCAAGGTTTAGCTGGTTAGCATGATCCAGCTAGCCTGATGCGTCATTCCAGGGGGAAACGCATTTTTTTACATTGACAGTCCATGAAATTAAAATTACTGATGCTGATGATATTCGTTTGTTTTATGCCTGCAGTAATTATGAGTGAAACGTCACGAAATCATTGTGTATCAAATAGTGCCACCTTGAGGAAAAAAAGATGCATTGCACATATTGAGTCATC
>NW_015624543.1:373531-376282 GCF_001515625.1 Sinocyclocheilus rhinocerous | reverse complement strand
AGTGCCACCTTGAGGAAAAAAAGATGCATTGCACATATTGAGTCATCAGATATGTAAATATAGTTGCGCAGGAAAAAATATACTTACACATTTACATACCTTGGGTCTCTAGCGACCCTATACACTTTTTACAAAAAAATTAATCTTTAAACTGGCATTCTTTTATATTTTACTATTTTGTTCTTGTTATATTGTTTATAATTAATTGATTGAGGAATACTAAGAAAGTTGATGTCTAACTTAAAAATAATGAAGGAGGGAGAGGGTAGAGAATGATGTCCCGGGTCGCTAAAGACCCGAGGTGTGCATTTAAGGGTTAAACCACCAAGCAACTACCTTTGAAATGAATGAAAATGCTAATGAACTGTTAAAACAGAAATAAAGTTGACGAGTGGCAATATCATTTGTACTGGACTTTTTTTTAAAGTTATATAATTGTCTGAAAACAAAACAGGGTTTACAACCTGATCAAATATATTCACCTTTACCATTTGTATCACTAGATATCAGAGTCAGATCAAACCCAATACTTACATTTAAAACCGGGCATATTCTCTCTCTCTCTCTCTCTCTCTCAAAAAAAAAAATAAAAAAATATATATATCATTACCAGCGTGCAATGAATCTTGGGAAAGGCTTATTTTGAGGCCGCATTAGAAGGAACCTTCGCAACAGGACAGTCTTTGTCGCGCCGGTTTTCAAATGCAGCCCTCAAGAATGAAGCAGACGCAGCTAAAAATGTTATCATGTAAGGACATGATTTTCTTGCATCAGCTGGTATTTATGGGAAATATCTTTCACAATAAAAAACAAAAAATCCCCTGAACAATGATGACAAAATATAGTGTTCTTCCGCCAGCCAAGCAACTGCCTTTGAAATGAATAGAAATGCTAATGAACTGTTAACACAGAAATACTAAGTTCAAAGCACATAATAAATCTCATTATTTAGAGAAAATATTGACTTAAATTGACCAAAGAATATATTACAAACAAGAATAACAATAAAACAATAAAAACAAACAATAAAACAAGACGATTCACATAAAATGTTTTACAACTGCCTTCGTACGCTTACACCATGTCTACACCGGACGCGAGCGGCGTGGCGCAGTGCGACAAAATACTATAGAACTCATTATAATCAGTGATGCTGTCTACACTGGATGTGGCGCGGCGCGATACGACAAATCCCCGACAGTAAACGGATGTCAATACATTCTATTTATGACGTATTGACACAAATTTCAAATGATTTTCAACGGTCGCTTTGTCGCGTCCAGTGTAGACAGACTTTAGCTGTTGCGGCGCGGCGCGGCACGACAACTGTAGCATCCGGTGTAGACAAGGTGTTAACTCATCTGCTCCCTCCATTAAATCTTGTATCCTGGTTTGAGTTTTGGAAGAGTTTAACAGCTAATTTGAACTACAGCCACTAACATCTCTGATGCCACTAAAATCACCTCGTCTCATAAAAGCCCAGCATGCTTTATGGCTAGATAAACTTTAAAAGTAAGAGTGTGACGAACCACATGTCACATTTTGGCTAATTAAGCAGAAAAGCATCTTTGTCTAGCTGGGTCTTTCCCTTCATTACTGGGTTACTGGCAAAAGCGTTGACGGCATGTCAAACGGTCCAACCAGCAGCCCTCATGCTCGGCCTTGGACAGGTATGTGAACTTTCATTACAAAGCAAAGCATATCAAGCTGATGCGACAGACATTCCATCGATTTCCGTTAGCCATCTGAGGTAATTATACAGGAATAAGCTGAATGGGCTCCTGTGGGGCCTTTTTGCAAACACTTTCGGAAGTAGCAGCTGTATGATCCCAATTCCCTAATGAGCTGGAGCGCTCACTGCCTCTGCCTGTGGCGCAGAACTGCATCGACTCGTCCAATACAAACATACGCAGTACTAACATAATGCAAAGCAGGAGAATCAACCTGCATTGTTATTTTCCTTTTAAAGTTACATTTCCCTGTCAAGAGAATGAAAAGCAGCGTAAAAAAACAAGTCCATGGCTTTGATCTCATGAAAATATACCACATTAATCTGACGCAGAGACGATCTTTGTCAAAACCAAACCAGACAGACATGCCGCCTGCACGCTACACAACCCCGGAGACATACGAATGCTGTCAAACCATGGCAACATAAAAGCAGAGGCTGACAAGAGGATTGTCTCTCCCTGTTCAGATTTAAAAGCACTGAATCATTAAATGAATCACAATGACTTTCATTGAGGTTCATTGTGATTTTGGCATTGAACATACGTTTAAATGAAGATTAAATCTGGGCAATGACCAAAAATCTACCCTAAAAGTTTGGGGTCTGTAAGATGTTTTAATTGTTTTGAAAAAAGCCTCTAATGCTCACCAGGGCTGCAATTTTTGATCAAAAACACAGAAACATTTTTAAAATAACTGTTTTATACTTTTAATATATTTAAAATGTAATTTATACCTCTGATGGCAAAGCTGAATTTTCATCAGTCTTTACTCCCGTCTTCAGTGACACATGACCCATCAGAATTCATTCTAATATGCTAATTTGTTGCTCAAGAAACATTTATTATTATTATCATCAATGTTGGAAACAGTTGTGCTGCTTAATATTTCTGTGGAAACATTTTTTCAGGATTCTTCGCTGAATAGAAAGTTCAAAGAACAGTCTTTACTGTCACTTTTGATCAATTTAATGCATCATAGCTGGATAAAAGTATTAATTTATTTAAAAAAAAAAAAAAAAAA
>NW_015624543.1:372047-373521 GCF_001515625.1 Sinocyclocheilus rhinocerous | reverse complement strand
TGACGCCTATCTCCTGACACATCCATGAGCCGACTTTGGTTTACCCTCAATGTTGTTGCCACAAAACACTTCAAAAAGAAACATTTGGCAGTGATATAGTTTATGAAGGGAGCCTGAAAATACAATCAAACTGTGTATTTTTCCCCTCATAATCAACTGAAGTAGAATTAGCATGTATGTGTGAAAGTCCATGTCATGTTTTACATTTTCAGGAGTTATAGCTTTTGTGTGCCAATTACATAAGTGCATGTAGTCCTTTTTTGTTCCTACAATGAAATACTGACCATTGTCCGAAAAAAATGTATTACTTTACACAAAAATCTAGCAGCACAACTATTTTCAACATTGTGTTCTTGAGCACCAAATCAGCATATTATAATGATATCTGAAGGAATATGTGACAAGTAAATTACATTTTAAAATATATTAATATAGAAAAGTAAAAAAATTTATATATATCTCCACTCTGAAGCTGTAGCTCTTCCATCCCATTTGCACTTTTAAAAGTAAAAGATAAGAAACCATTTTCCAAAAAAAAAAAAAAAAAATACATACATAAACAAACACATATTATGCTTGTGGAAAAACACTTTTTAAAAAGTGCACTTTAAAGTACATAAATCATGTTTTAATAATATGTTTGTCTTCAAACAACACTTGATGTGTTGACTAACATAGCACAAGTACTTGGGGATTTTAACTGCATTGTGTTATTCAATACTACATTTGAAGTTAATATACATTATCAGTCAAAAGTTTGGAAGGATTCAGATTTTTGTATGTTTTTGAATGACGTTTTGAACAGTATGCTCACCAAGGTAAAAACTGCAAAAATACAGTAAAAACACAGTAAAATATAGAAAAAAAATGTATGTTTACAATTTAAAAGAACTATTTATTTTATTAAACACAAACCAGAATATTAGAATAAATTCTAAAGGATCATGCCATTACATGAATAAATTACATATGAAAATATATTAAAGTAGAAAACAGCTATTTTAGATCGTAACAGTATTTCATAATATTATTGTTTTTACTGTATTTTTGATCACATAAACACAGCTTTGTTTTTTGTTTTTTTCAAAAGCATTAAAAATGTACTAAACTGTACTAAACGTCCTTTAAAGGGGTCATATGATGCGATTTCATTTTTTCCTTTCTCTTTAGAGTGTTACAAGCTCTTGGTGCATAAAGAAGATCTGTAAAGTTGCAAAGACTAAAGTCTCAAATCCAAAGAGATATTCTTTATAAAAGTTAAGAGTTAGCCACACCTACCTAAAACGGCTCGTTCGAACACGCCCCCACATACAGTGGGGCAAAAAAGTATTTAGTCAGCCACCAATTGTGCAAGTTCTCCCACTTAAAAAGATGAGAGAGGCCTGTAATTTTCATCATAGGTATACCTCAACTATGAGAGACAAAATGAGAAAAAAAAATCCAGAAAATCACATTGTAGGATTTTTAAAGAATT
>NW_015624543.1:363078-367237 GCF_001515625.1 Sinocyclocheilus rhinocerous | reverse complement strand
GCATCACAATATGGTAAGGAGCGTAACATTTCCGTCACACGCTTGAGGAATTTGGCCAATCACAACGCACTGGATAGCTGGCTAATCAGAGCACACCTCGCTTTTCAGACCGATTAGTTTTGTAAAAATCGACGCGTTTCAGAAAGGCGGGGCATAGAGGAGAAACAATAATGTACCCACGGCTCTCGGCCCCGCGGCCCTCTAACTTTAAACCGCATAAACACATTTCATTACACCAAATACACAAAATAATGTTCTTTTTAGCAGCATCATATGACCCCTTTAAAGTGTCTCACTTTACCTGTATTTGCCCTACACCGAAAACAATTTGGTGTAAACAATTTTCACTGAGAAATTGCTTGTCAAGTATACAAACAATTGAAAAGACACAGCTAGCAGCACACTGAATTACATAACATTTTGAAGTAGAAAAACTGAAATAGTATTTTATTGTAAAACATACTATAATAACTTTGTTTTATTTTCAACTTCGAAAAAAAATATTTTTTTTTTGCAGTGCTCCATGTGCGCTTTCAAAAATACACCATTTTTCATGTTGGCAAATGGAGAAGGGTGATTTATTTTGAAATGAAGAGCCTCCCTTCCTCGAGCCAGAACATTATGTTTAGTGCATTTAAATTGTGTTTGAACCAGGATCACTATGACTGCAGTGTAATGTGTTCCTCACTGTTCTCCTCCAGCACCTTTCATGTGCTTCTAAAGGCCTGGCCATGAAACTGTTTTGAACTCATTTGCATTGGCTGGAAGGCTGTCTTGAATATTTTAGTCATACTCGTGTTCTCTCTCTTTATCATGCACACAACACATTTTTGTCTTTTATCCATGCTTTCAATGTGAAGATTTCACACCTTCACAGTTTGCAGTGCTGTCAAGGAAATTTAATGATTTGCTATAACCCTTAATTAATTCTGGAGACAAAACATCATCTAGTTGCAGGTTGTTGAATTCAGGACCTAAACTCTTCCACAGCAATATCTCTAAATATGACTGTATGGTAAGATATTGTTTGTTTTACACACTCTGTGTTATCTGTGGCTTAAAGAAACATCTGGCCTGTTATCCTCAGGAGTTTTGTTAGAAGGTTGTTGTTTGTAGCTGCTTCTCAGAGGACAGCTCTATAGGGCACCTGCGTATTCTCATTATAAGCACCCAAGCAAGTGATACTAATTAAATAAGCCCCCAATTGGACAACAATTCACCGAAAATGGATCTATATCTCATTTTACTGCTACATTCATTCATGCCAGCTCAAATCACCTTGCTTATTAAAATGAATGACATGGGAGTGATTTTAGTGGCGGAAATGCCTTAGTCTATTAAAGGGTTCACCCAAAACATGAAAAAATTCTGTCATCATTTACACACCTTTCACTTGCTCAAAACCTGTATGAGTTTCTTCTGTTAAACATAGAAGAAGATATTTGGAAGAATGTGGATAACCAGACTGTTGACGGTAGCCATTGACTTCCATAGTATTTTTTATTTTTTTCCATATTATGGAAGTCAATGGCTACCGTCATCTGTTTGGTTACCAGCATTCTTCAAAATACCTTCTTTTGTGTTCAAAAGAAGAAAGAAACTCAAACACAACTTGAAGGTGAGTAAATGATAATAGAATTTTCATTTTTGGGTGAACTATCATGATGATGAGCGAATGATTATTTACAATGTATGTTGTAATGTTAATATAAATATGACTATTAATGTTATATTGTGTAATGGTAAACAGAGCTATAGATTGTGAAATTAAATATTTCTGTGTGCATTAGCTATAATTATTAAGCATACCAGCTAATATAACACCTGCTAATTATTGTTAATTATCATGTTAACATTGATCAAATGGTAAGTACATGCAAATAATAAAATGTGAAACAACATATACACTACCATTCAATTTTTATATATAGATATTAAATTACTTACAAATTACATTGTCACAAAAATTTATATTTCAAATAATAATTATGTTCTTTTGAATGTTCTATTCATCAAAGAATCCTGGAAAAAAAAAATATATATATATATATATATATATTACAGTCTCCACAATGTTAACCCTATTAAGCAGCATAACTGTTTTCAACATTGATTAAAAAAATAAGAAATGTTTTTTGAGCAGCAAATCAGCATATTAAAATGATTTCTGAAGGATCTTGTGACACTGAAGACTAGTGTAATGGCTGCTGAAAATTCAGCTTTGCCATCACAGAAATATATTTTGTTGTGACCTTCTTTCCTTATTAAAATGTTACCCACATTGCTAGTGACAGTCGTTAAATCATGGTATATGGTGGCTTTTATCTGTTCAGCACAACTCTTGAGCGAGGTTAAAAGAACATTACCTCTCAAGGTGCATAAACTGCAAGTCATTCATCATGCTAATATAAAAGCTCACTGATCATCCAGTGTGGAGACTGGGCTGAGGGTCTCTGAGTGTGATAGGATCAATCACCATCATAGCTGAGATGTCTCCTCATTATGCACGGGGTGTTCCAAAACCACAGAGCATTATAAAAAAGAACAGCCCACAAGTACCACAACATTCCCATATTCTGTGCTAAAATTGATCTTTTATATTTATCTAGGACCAGACTCCCTTACCAGAGACCCAATCACATCTATTGTTGGAGAGAACAGCAGAATGTTCTCATTAAATGGATAACTTCCTCCATCTCCCAACCTAATCGAGGCATATCAGCCAATGCTGCATTTTCATGCTTTTCAGGGGGAAAACATAACATAAATCAAATGTGTTCACCATTATTACAATCTGTAATGGTAGGAAAACCATTAGCGAGAGATGAGCACCGCTCTGCAGGAGCTGTGAATGATAAATTAGGTTTGTTTGGATGAAATGTGACAGCACAATCAAAACATGCTTTATTTATTTATTATTTTATTTTATTTTTTTGATGCGGTAAATTGTTGAATATTGTAAAATATATAAATATCAGATGGAAATTAAATGTACTATTATAATAATAATAATAATAATTACATTTTTTAAATAATATAGTTTATTTAAATGTAACAGCATAACTGTTTTCAACATTGATTAAAAAAATAAGAAATGTTTTTTGAGCAGCAAATCAGCATATTAAAATGATTTCTGAAGGATCTTGTGACACTGAAGACTAGTGTAATGGCTGCTGAAAATTCAGCTTTGCCATCACAGAAATACATTACATTTCAAAATATATTCAAATAAAAAAGTTATTTAAAATTATTATAATATTTCACAATATTACTGTTTTTATTGTATTTTTAATCAACTAAATGCAGCCTCAATAAGCAAAAGACATTTAAAAAATATTTAAAAATCCTACCGACCCCAAACTTTTGAACAGTAGTGTAAATCTAACCCTAAAAAGATCAGCTGTTGTTTAACACGAGGCTGCAGTGTTAACGCACCATAGAGAACTCCTAGCATACCTGATACAATAACAATCAGCTATCCCTGGTTTATGCAGAGCCATTTGACCGGCAAATTCGATTGTTCATGACACTAGTGCAGGTCAGATGGTTTACAGTAAATTCTGAAAAGCAGAGTTCGCAGAAAGGATTGTGGCATTGATGAATGTTGTCCTGCATGTCTCAGGTAACATTGGCTAATGAGATATGGTTTGTATTTAGCCACACAAGGTGGCTTACAAAACTGATGACGTGTCCTGGAGACTCACAGTCAAGGCCACTGAGGATTCGTCTCCCTCAGGCTACAGATATGCTGGGTCATTGTTTCTATATACAGTACCTATGGCTTAATGTCACCTAATACCCTGTAAAGGTGGGATCAAATACATAACATTACACGATTAAAGTTTTAATTACAATTGTAGACGTCACCAAAAGCCAAAAATGGCCTAAGATTGCCAATGAAAGCTGACCATTAAGGCCTGGCCCTTCTTGACATAAAGCATGAGCTGAGCCCATGACTATGTTTTAGCAGCATAATGTAAGCCTACCAAAATGCATTTTCTAAATTGTTCAGTTAAATCACTTTGTGCTTGTTCCAGTAAATGGCTTTTAGCTTTCGAGGTCTTAGTTTTTGCTATAAATGGCAATAAAAATAATTCCAATGTAAAGCAAATTTAGACTTTATATATATATATATACTGTATATATATATATATATATT
>NW_015624543.1:359838-363020 GCF_001515625.1 Sinocyclocheilus rhinocerous | reverse complement strand
ATAATATAGTTTATTTAAATGTAATAATTTAAATAATTAATAATAATTCAGATTAATTTATTATTATTTTTAGTAGTAGTAATAAGAGATGTAGTAGTTATAATAATCTATAATAATGATTTATATATATATATATATATATATACAGTATATAGTCTTTTTAATTACTAGTAAAAAAATAAACACAAATATTATAAATTACTGTAAATAAGCAATAATCTTTTTTCCTAAATAATAATAATAATAAATTATTATTATTATATTAAGCAAGACAAAAATTTAAAGAGATAATTGGTGTCAGAGCACAGTGGTTAGTGTATGTGGTTGCAACCCTGCTCAGAGGGATTCAGATTCAAATCTGAAACATCATCATTGTTTTTGCTAGGAAATCTTAATGTAATTACAGCATGTTTAAATAGATCATTATTATAAATATATTTATTCTTATAACTAATAATAAATAATAGAGATTCTTAATACTACTACTACTCTGCTGCTGAATCTTTGAGTATTAATTCTTTTCTGCTTCTTTCAGCATTGTTGAAGAGTATTCTCCACTGTCAATGATCTAACCACATGATGCGGTATCAAGGACCATTGTCATGACAACAGCCATCACTTGTTGTTTGGTCACAGATCTGTTAAGTTTCTACATACTGTACTATAAGAACAGGGCAAATAAATGTCCCACAGTAAAATCATTCTCTCTTCAATTTGTTCATTTACATTTTACATTTTAATAATTTAGCAGATCCTTTTATCCAAAGCAACTTAAAATTGAGAAGAACAAATAGAAGCAATTTAGACCAATAGGAGGGCAACAGTATACAAGTGCTGTAACAAGTCTCAGTTAGTATAGCACAGTACACATACCATTTTTTTATTTATTAAATTTTTTTTTCCAGAAAAAGAGACAAATAGAATAAGAAAATGTTAGCATTAGTTAGTCAAATGCTGACAAAAAAAAGTGTCTTTAGATGTTTTTTTGAAGATGCCATTTGACTTTGCCAATGACTCATCTGCTCGAATTGAGATAGGCAGGACATTCCACCAGCTTGGAACAGTCCAGGTAAAGGTCCGTGAGAGTGATTTCATGCCTCTTTGGGATGGTACCACGAGGCGTTGTTCACTTGCAGAACGCAAGCTTCTGGAGGGCGCATAAGTCTGAACTATCAAGTTTAGGTACTTTGGTGCAGTGCCAGTGGTTGTCTTGTAGGCAAACATCAGTGCCTTGAATTTGATGCGAGCGGCTATCGGCAGCCAGTGCAAACTGAAGAAGAGAGGTGTGACGTGCGCTCTCTTCGGCTCATTGAAGACCACTCTTGCCACAGCATTCTGGATCAGTTGCAGAGGCTTGACAGTACATGCCGGAAGGCCTGCTAAGAGAGCATTACAATAGTCCAGTCTGGAAAGAACAAGAGCTTGGACAAGGAGTTGTGTGGCCTGCTCTGATAGGAAGGGTCTAATCTTCCTAATGTTGTATAAAGCAAATCTGCAGGACCGGGTCGTTGTAGTAATATGGTCTGTGAAGCTTAGCTGATCATCAATCACAACTCCAAGGTTCCTGGCTGTCCTAGAAGGAGTTATGGTTGACGAACCTAGCTGTATAGAGAAGTTGTGATGAAGTGCTGGGTTGGCTGAGACCACAAGCAGTTCTGTCTTCATAAGGTTGAGTTGAAGGTGGTGGTCCATCATCCAGCCAGAGATGTCTGTCAGACAGGCTGCAATGCGAACAGCTACCGTCGGATCATCTGTTTGGAATGAGAAGTAGAGTCGAGTGTCATCAGCATAGCAGTGCTAGGAAAAGTAATGTTTCTGGATGACAGATCCTAATGATGACATGTAGACGGAGAAGATAAGTGGTCCAAGCACTGAGCCCTGAGGAACCCCAGTAGCAAGAAGTTGTGACTTAGAAACCTCCCCTCTTCAAGACACCCTGAAGGACCTACCTGAGAGGTAAGATTTGAACCATTGGAGTGCAGTTCCTCAGATGCCCATCTTCATGAGGGTTGACCGGAGGATCTGGTGGTTGACTGTGTTGATCCAGCAAGATGAGTACTGCGGATTTGGAACCTGCTCTTGCCAGTCTCAGTGCTTCAGTAACCGAGAGCAGGGCAGTGTCAGTTGAGTGGCCGTTCAGCATAATGACCATCCTTATAATGACCATCACACACAATAAACAGAGCAGACATACTGAGCAGACCGTTCGCATATGCTTCCCCCGTAAATGCTGCTTATTTGAGCATCAAATCTCTCTGCATCAGCTGTACTAAAAGAGGAAGTATTATACAAACACGATCTGTTTATTCAATGTGTGATGCTGATGTTTCTCAAAAAATCAGACCCATAAAACAGTAGTGTTGGGACATTTTCTGTAATTCACTGGCTCAGCTAATGCACACAAATCAGCTCGGTGCCATAAACCTCACTCATAACACTAGTAAACACCCCAATGTGAGCAGAGGGAATAGTGCGTTCATAGTAGGCCTCCAAACCACAAAGCTAGCCATCAATGCATGGCACTGAATAATGAATGACTGCTAACAGGAGTCTGAGGCGAATAAAGACAGGAGCATTTCCAGATGACCACAGCATCAATAAATCTGACGTGCCCACCAACACTTCCATTACATTCCTCATTGGCAGCGGAGGGAAAACGATCTACAGCAACACGAGCTCACAAATAACAAGGCCACAATCTCCACAGAGCTGGAATCCAGGATCTGCTGTGTGTATTTGCACTCACTCAGATCAGTGAGCGCTCGCCGTAGGCGCAAACCACCGCACCAAAAAACAGGAAAAAGAAACAACAAAACAATTGTTCTGTAAACTCTTATGGCAAGTTGCTCTAAGGCAAAGCCTTCTTCAAAACAGAAACGAAAAACTACATAAAATAATAATAAAAGTAAAAATCAAAGTATGATATCTACTCCAAAAAGTTAATCTTGTTCATCATTTTTTTTTTTAACTGTCAAAAGCATTACTGAATATCTAAGGTGGCCGTTTACACAGGCATTCTAGTATTTTGTTCGGGCAATTTGTTGCATGTTTTATTTGTATTTATTTATTTGGTTATTTTATGCCATGGCAATAATTAAATCAGCAACATACATATATATATACATATATACATTATATATATATATATATATATATATATATACACACATACATATATACAT